>NW_024043294.1:0-6229 GCF_014851395.1 Micropterus salmoides | reverse complement strand
GGTGCGACCATCAACAAATGACCACTTTGGGACTTTTATGTTGAAATCCATTAGAAGACAGGAAGTTGAGTAATATCCCAATCTGCCAAGGACCCACTGAAACAGCAATTGTAACAGCTTGTATGTAGTTGCCACTTTTGGATATCATGTTGATGACCTCAGAAAATAATTAATATAAAGTTATTTCTACCAATATTTGTTTTGATTATAATTTCATCGAGTCCTTTTGTAGGAAACCTGCTTGTTTTGTTCAGGTGGCCCATTCTCTGCCTGTAAATTTTCATTAAATTAGAAAATCATGTTGTGTGACTGTTGAAAGGTGGTTTCCATGATTGGTAATTTAGTTTTTGTCCTTTTTATTTTCAATTTATGATTTTACATATAAAGTACTTTATTGTAGTATAGTTTGAATAGATTTTTCTTTTTTTATATTGCAGAAAAAACGGATTATTTTAGTCTTTGTACAATATCATGAGAAAAATGCACAAAACAATTTTTAGAACTTGTAATTTCACTTTGGTAACTATGCAATATTAGTAATATTAATTAATTATAACTGGTTTACCAGATGCCACTCCCAAGTAAAGAAAAACTGCTCTCCATGGACAGCATGTTAATTTTGACCCTACAGCAAGAGTGTAGTCGCCAAAGAAGCAAAAAATATTGCGTCTTAAAGAAAATTTAAAATGAAAACTGACTGAAGCAACATGTTGCTCGTGTGTTTCCATTTCTTAGGAGGAAATGCATTTTTTTGTGAACATGTTGGCGTAGGAGCCCGTCCTCACTTGATTTATTATTGCTTTACGACTCTTGTTGTGTTGTTGTGTCTTTCACACGGGAAATCAATCTGCGAAATCAAGTAAATTTAGAGTTATTTTTAGTTTTAAGCCAACCTTAGTCCCAACAAAATGTAGCAAAGCATTTATTTTCTAATCTGGCTGAGGACCTGGACCTGCTCAAGCAGAGGTGGTTTACAACATGATGAGAAAGAAAGAAAAGTATACATTTTTTGTCCTCTTCATTCCAATATTTCACTGTTGTGAGTTGTCATTCGTATATGTTGATTCATAGGTGTGCTCGTTTTGGTCCCGGCTGCGCCTTATTAACATTTGTGAAGTGGTGTGATGATAACTACCTGGACCTTAATGTGACAAAAGCTATGGAGTTAATCACTGATTTTAGGAACATCCGCATTAATCCAGAAGCCAGCATCATTCATGCAGAAAATATCATACAAGTTCTAAGGAACCACCATGTTTGACTCCAAGCTCAAGTTGATAAAAACACAGTCATTTGCTAAACTGGGACAACAAGGATCCACTTGATGCAGAAGTTGAATTCTTTTAGTGTCTCCAAGTATCTCGTGTAATTTTCATCATTTGTTTATTTGTTTCTGTGACTTGCTAATTCCAACCATCGAGTGTGTATAATTTTATGTTTGTATTTAACATTTGTTTTGTGAGTAGCATAAAGGGAACTACAGACTTCATTTTGTTACACAACCCTGTGCTATAAAATTACCAACATATCTACCTTGTACACATACACACAGTCTGGCGTCCTGCCACATGCTCTGGTTAACAGAGTGGAACAGTTCAGACAGAGAGTAAGCAACAGAAAGTAAGAGCGATGAAAGCACAGAGAAAGTGTCTGTCTGAAGAGTAGGGAGTGGCTCGAGCTTGTACGCTGATGAGTGAGAAAGGAAGTGTTATGTGGGTGGGGTGAAGAGACATGGGCGAGGGAAGGCGTGACTATAATAGGGTAGCCGGCTTTGTTATATAAACAATCCCAGCACTCTTCAGTCTGATGTCCTGTTGCCTTATGAGCAACTCCAAGCAGAACTACTCCAGCATGTTGGGGGCTCAACAGAAGTTCCGGCCCAACCAGGACCGTCACCGCGGCTATGACACAGTGGACTTCAAAGAAGCTGACCGTGAACCAGAAGTTCCTAACTACACACATAAATGAGAAGGCCGAGCTGCAGGACCTTAATGACCGCTTTGCATATTCATCAAGAAGGTGCACTCCCTGGAAGAGCAGAATGGTACACTGCAGGAAGCTCTCAACCAGTACAAGGGTCAGAATCAGTATGGTCAGCCCAACGGCATCACTGACCTCTTCCAGGAGGAGCTTGGGAGCTGCAGTGCCAAATGGACGCCATCGGAAAGGAGAGAGACCAGTACCAACTGGAGAAGTAACAACCTGGCTGAGGACCTGGACCTGCTCAAGCAGAGGTTGGTTACAACATGATGAGAAAGAAAGAAAAGTATACATTTTTGTCTCTCTTCATTCCAATATTTCACTGTTGTGAGTTTGTCATTCGTATATGTTGATTCATAGGTGTGCTTATCATTTACTGATGCTGTTGTAATATACATGATCCACGTTAAGTACAGATAAGGTAGAGAGTACCTGGGCGTTTGCCACTTGGGTAGAGTAGTGATGTTGGAGTAAGGCATTGTACATCAGCAGACTGAACACCACAAAGCAGCAGCATGACACAGGACACTGCAATGCATCCTGCGCATGAGATTGTTTTTATGTATTATGTATATGGTTTTTGAACAGACTTCTGTCTGACAGGACAGATGGAGCTGAATTCAACCTCACATCCAAACACTGACCAGCCCAGCAGTCAGAAAGTGTCAGAGAAAGAATGTATAATGTATTATATACATTGTGGTATAATTTGTGCTGACTCATGAATTATTACAAACATTGTTTGTAGGTCCATTAGGAAATATTCATCTTCATTTTCATTTTGCACCGTTCTGCAGGAGCACCAAGTGAAATTTTTTGCTGAAGACCAGCCTCGAATGTCTGTTTGCTTAAGCAAATCCCACATGCTGCAGATTTTATATAGCTGCCCTGTAAATTACACACCCATTACCTGTACTCCGCCATTTTTAATCATTGAAGGGTTGGGTTTACATGACCTTATTGAGTGTTTGCAGATTACCTCATAGAACTATAGAGAAAACGCATTAGTTGAAAGGAGCTGCAGATCCCACTAGGGGCACTCTAAATCCCTCTTTACAGGACAGTGAAATGACAAATTGGTCTTTGTCCTCAAGGTTCGACGATGAAACCCAGAAGAGGGCAGATGCTGAGGAACATCTACGTTCTTTACGCAAGGTAACATTCAGCTCACTGGACTGTGATTACCATATTGATAACAGCTTAGACAGCTTTCTTCTTTTGCCGTACATGTCCACAATAGTGTCAAAGTAATATGACAAGACAGATTTCTAAAGTGTCATTGATCTAGAGTACTGCACAGGAGATACACTTTCCCCCTAAGGCTGCAAATGGTGTATACCCGTGAGCAATTGCAAATCAAAGAATTCTGTTGTTGTTGATTGGCAAAAAAACATTTGAATTATAACCTGGAGTTCACGTTTCTAATTTTATACAGAAATACTTCTAAATCAGAACTTAAAATATTTATGTGCACTAAAGGAAACTTCTAATTACATTTTTCATGTCATAGTTGTAAAATAACATACTCTGATAATGATATCAGCGTTTTGAAATGTAATCTTTGAAAAGTAAGTTTATGATGCTGAGGTGTTTCAGCTAGCAACACATACTCTTTGTCTCATAAAAACTAGGCCTTAAACAATGCCACATTGTCCAGTCTGGAGCAGGAGAGGAAAACTGAGTTTCTGATGAAGGAGATTGAAATCCTTAAGAAGCTCCTTGATGTGGTAAGTGACACAACGTCCTCTGCACTTTTCAACTGTGCTTGTACAAATGGAAAAGTCCTTTCTCTCTCTAGTACCTATCACAATGTTGTCCAGAGAACTAAAATAATAATACTCAACTTTTGCATGCACATATGTCCCAAGCGATTGACACCTAAGTATTTGTGTTAAACCAGTAATTAACTGATTGATTTTATTGCAATGAACGATAGCGCAAGATATACTGCAGAGATTCCTTCTATGTGATGGACTAAAAAGCTTCAACTTATTCTCAACAGCTGATTTAAATTTAAGTTGTATGAACATTGTCAAGTGTTTAATTTGTGATTTTATTATTGATTTTATTCTTTAATGTTTTTTATATTTAATGAGTAGATGGTGTAGTTGTTTGATTAAACTCAAAAAAGTTGTCAGTTCAGACATATTTTGAACATATGGGACAAAAGTCTGAATTTGAAGTCTGATGTGAAGATCTGTACTGGGAGAAAATGTCCACAAGGCAAGCATTTGCTGAGTTTCAGATGGAGAAAAGAAAATGTGTTTGAGTGTCATCTGTTTAGAAGTTGGAGGAAACTCAATGTTAAGTGATTACATCAAACAGCGATCTTTCTGTAAAAAAGAGTGGGGGTCCCAAAACTGGACCTTGGAGGATATGGATGTTGAGATACACAAGGCCCCTTGCACCTACTGTTTCAGCATGGAAGAATGGGTTTGGTTCTTATTTGTATTTGTGGACACACTCTTGATATGTAGTTTTGTGTTTCTAACAATATTTTGCCATTTTTGACCATTTGTCCATATATTGGTTTTGTCAGGAAATCAAGAATGTACCACTGAGCTACCCGACCCAGCAGAAGAATACTGAGGTGGACAGCCACAGGGTCGACCTAACTGGTGCTCTAAAGGAGATCAGGGTCCAGTATGAGAGAATTTCCCTTAATAGCATGCAGGAATCTGAGGCCTGGTACAAGTCCAAGGTAGGCAGAATCACAAACTGTCACAAACAAACGTACAAACACATAAAGTATACATTTTTGTGTGCTTTTGTTCTTGCAGTTTGATGATTTGACTGAGTCTGCAAAGAGCAATGCTGAGTCTCTAAGGCAGGCAAAGCAGGAGGTCAATAAGTCCAGGGGGCAGATTCAGTCTCTGACCTGTGAGGTTGATGTACTGAAGAACAAAGTGAGGCCCAACACCACCTGTCATTTTTCTATAGTAATCTATAATCTATCCTTAAACACAGTACACCCTCTTAACAAAATGTTTGTGTGCTGTGGTTTTAGAATGAAGCTCTGCAGAAACAGGTCCATGAAATGGAAGAGCAGTTTGACACTGATATTGGTAACTACCAGGACAAGATAGGCAGACTGAAGGACGAGATGGCTTGCCACCTTCAGAAGTACCAGGACCTGCTCAATGTCAAAATGATTCTTGACAATGAGATTGCTACTTACCGTAAACTGCTAGAGGGGGAGGAGAGCAGGTGAGGGAGAACATACTGTGTATCTTTACTGGACCTATGGGCCCGAGTATGATGTGAAGGACTGACCCTGACAAATTCAGAAATAAATACATAAATAAATAAATGCTCAATAAATAAATAAGCATCCTATAAAATGTACAAATATACAGTATCTATTTTAATTAGCTTCTTTACTTATTAACCTTTGTAATAATTACCTTATTTATTTATTGTACGTTATAATCTTCAACTTTATTTATTAATTACTTCTTTTTAAAATGTATTTATGCATGTGTGTTTAATATTTTTGTCTTTTTTATTCTTCCGTTGCATTTACAACCCTATTTATTTCCACCTATGGTATTTATTTCTGTCTGTCCTTTTTACATTTCTGTATGCATTTCTGCCTCATTATGCAAATGAGAAGGGGCTGTGTCTCAAGGGGTGAACCGCTCCGCTGTCAGTCAGATGGGAGAGCTCTAGGCCTAATCTACCTGCACACATCAACAAGCTTGCTCCTCACACAGTCAGATGACTTCCTTCAGCAACTCTATTTGAAGACAACACTACCAGCCATGTCTTTCTTCCCTTTTCGTGTGGACGCTCTGACAGACAGTGTTTTCAGTTCGCTGTACTGTACAATTTAATTACTGCCTAAATGTATTTATTTACTTAATTGTTTTGTGCATTTAATTGGATGCTTATTTATTGAGCATTTTTTTATTTCTGAATTTGTCAGGATCAGTCCTCCATAAGTATGAAACATGAGGATCCTATAGAAACTGAAAGAATTCTTTTTCTTCTTTCTTTCTTTCTTTCTGCAAATGAAGCAAATTTTTTTCTAGTTGTTTCATTCAGTGCACGTACATGTAAATCGTATGTACCTGCCAATTCTACCTAAGATTGTAACTTGTAATTGTATAACTTGGAACAGCACTCCTGAAAAACTACTTTGGGAAACCTCAGCAGAAACAGATAGGCCTACTATACAGTATATGGAATGACTCAGACGCGAGGAAATGCCGGTAGATCGTGCTTCATCCATCCAGAGGGAACGATTACC
>NW_024043293.1:0-37654 GCF_014851395.1 Micropterus salmoides | reverse complement strand
GCTAATGCAGAGAACCGGGTACATGCAACATAAAGATGAGGACACAACAAGGAGACACATCAGGTAATCAGGACAACCGGAAGCAAAACTAGACGCTGATACCCGACACAGACGATTTCACAATAAAACAGGTAAAGTAAAGCAAGTCGCAACCAACCAGGACGAAAGTAACAGAATACAACGGAACGCATGTATAAATAACAGACAAATCCTACACAGAACAGGAGCACAGTACTAGAACACAGGTGCAGGGAGGAAAACAACAACTAGCAAACACGGGGAAATGTCAAAATGACAATGAAACACAACATCATAACAATCCAAAGCAAGACTGATACATGACAAATACAGAACACAAAACCAAAACCTTAACACACAGTTGTGCGCTGACTTCAGGTGAGGCACAAATAAACTTGAAGAAGATCTAAGAAAGCTA
Source organism: Micropterus salmoides (assembly GCF_014851395.1). Classification (NCBI taxonomy): domain Eukaryota; kingdom Metazoa; phylum Chordata; class Actinopteri; order Centrarchiformes; family Centrarchidae; genus Micropterus; species Micropterus salmoides. Next base: position 37,218 of record NW_024043293.1, on the reverse strand, counting down.
GAAAAAAGATGTCAGCTCAAGGGGGTTTTAGGGCCTGCCTAAAGCTAAAATGATGGTAAAGCTCTTTAGCCAAATGAGGCAGAGTTTTAGTTGTGGAGGAAGGTTTTCTCGCTAAAATATATATATAAACTATATTCTTTGTCTTATAGGTCATGTGGTGTGGAACCGTGGTCTTTCCCAGTTTCCTGACTAGTAATTTCAATTTACAACCCCAAATCCAATGAATATGGGACGTTGTGTAAAACATAAATAAAACCAGAATACAATGATTTGCAAATCCTTTTCAACCGAACACCACAAAGATAAGATATTTAATGTTCAAACTTTATTGTTTTTTGCAAATATTCATTCACTTTGAATTTGATGCCTCCAACATGTCACAGCATATATAAATATGAGAGTAGTTTTCCCCAAACAGTCATTATTTCTGCTTTTAATGACATCAAACATGACGTGTGCAGCATAGTGGAGACAGAACTGATCCCGACAATAATTATTCACATACATCACAGAGATCAATTTAACTCCAACCCATAGGAACATGAACATGCAGAAAATGCTGTTTCTATCAGAAAGAGGTTTTAGAGTTGTATGTGCTATCTCCTCTTTCACACACACCTACATCCTGTTGGTCACTCTGTGTACGAGGAGAGTGTTAGAGGTGAAGAGCTTTATGGGGGGCGGGGAGAAGCAGGCCAGATGTACATATTGTGTATATGTGTATGAGAGGAATGTAATGTCCATGTTTGATGCTGCTCTGACCCCCCTCCTCCTTTCAGGGTGGAGCCTGCTGGAGTCCGATGGTTGAGACCAGGTCTGAGGAAGTGTAAGTGTGTTTTTCATTTGATTCATGAAAACATTCAACCATCTTCAGACTGTGACATCACTCATTCAAAGTGCCAATCAATGAACAGATGATAGATCAATAACTGCAGCTGGATTGTGTCTCGTTCTCTCATCAGATTCCTGTGAACTCACAATCGACACAAACACAGTAAACAGTGACATCAACTGTCTGACAACACAGGAAGGCAACATGTGAGAGAGGATCAGTCATATCTGATCATCCAGACAGGTTTGACTGCTGTCAGCTGCTGTGTAGAGATGGTCTGACTGGTCGCTGTTACTGGGAGGTCGAGTGGAGACGAGGAGTTTCTATATCAGTGAGTTACAGAGGAATCAGAAGGAGAGGAGACAGTAAAGACTGCAGGTTTGGAAGAACGATCAGTCCTGGAGTCTGAGGTGTTCTGATGATGGCGGTTACTATATCTGGCACAATAAGAGAGGAACTTCCTCCTCCTCCTCCTCCTCCTCCTCCTCCACCTCCTCCAGAGTAGCAGTGTATGTGGACTGTCCTGCTGGCTCTCTGTCCTTCTACAGAGTCTCCTCTGACACACTGATCCACCTCCACACCTTCAACACCACATTCACTGAACCTCTTTATCCTGGATTTCTGGTTCTGGTTGTTTGGTTCCTCAGTGTCCCTGTGTTCTGTGTAGGAGGTAGAGTCTCCTCCTGGTAGAGAACAGTTCAGTGAGTCTGTTCAGGATCACAGAAATCTTTCAGCTTCTTGTAATAAATCCATCAATGAACTTTGTACAAAGTGATTCAAAGTGATTGAACAAATTCCTCATTTCCATGTAAACTTCTTCCACTTCCAGTCCTTTAAAGATGGAAGCTCTGATCATTAAATGGTGGAAATGCCGTTGACTTGGACCTTCTGTCATGTGTGGCTTTGAATTCTGGCTCTTGTTCCAATAAAAGCAGAATGTTACTGTGAGTGTGTTTGTTGTCTTTCTCAGCTCAGGACACTTTTGGGATAAAGTGGAACGCAGACTGTGATCCCAACTTGATCACGAACATCGGTGTTGCACCTCACTGATTCTCTGGTGTCTGAATGGGAGTAAACAGAGCCTTCACCATCGCAGCCCCCTCCCTCTGGAGTTCCCTACCCATACACGTCCACGAATGTAGCGACCTGGACACTTTCAAATAACTTCCTACTAACTTAAAATCAAAACACACCCTTTAGACTAGCCTTAAAACTCAAATAATATTACATTACAGCTAATATTTGCTAGTTTTATGGTCTCCCCCTTATGTATTGGACATTATGTATATGGACATTTTCACTTAGGGGTGTCCTCACTTTAGTTGCCAGCAGTTTAGACATTAATGGCTGTGTGATGTGTTATTTTGAGGGGACAGCAAATTTACACTGTTACAGCTGTACACTCACTACTTTACATTGTAGCAAAGTGTCATTTCTTCAGTGTTGTCACATAAAAAGATATAATCAAATATTTACTAAAATGTGAGCGGTGTACTCACTTTTGTAAAATACTTTATTTTATCTATCTTTCATGTATTTTGCATTTATGTATTTTATACTGGTTTTATTGTAAAGTGTCTGAGTGTCCCGAAAAGCGCCACAGAAATAAAATATATTTCTATATTGTTAGTGCACATGTTGTATTTGGCAGCAGTCCGTATGAAGCAGTGACTCAGAGCAGCCTGTAGGGGGCAGTCTCTGCCCCCCTAACCTTTCAAAGAGCATAAGACAGCTACGGTGGCTGACACAGCACAAAAGGTGTCTCTTCTGGGACAGCAGAGAGTAGGCAGTCAAGAAATTAAGTTTCTGTAAGTAGATATATTAAGAAATTGTATCTACTTAATTTTCAGTTTAACCGTATGTTATTGTGACTTGACCACTGACAGATAACATGGAAAATGTAAACAAAGAGTGTGAAACACTGTCACTGTTTCTGCACCATAGTCCTTTATAAACCACACATTAAATAAAGTTTATACAAACATTGACAAGGGAAACACGTTCACTCTCTCTGTGATTATGGACCCTCGCCAAAACAGCAGCCATCAATAATATCTTGTCCGCTGCCAGATTATGGTGCTTTGATAGCGGCAAAAAATATAAATAAATAAATACTTTTATAGCGGTGATGAAATAGATCTCAGAAATGACAGCAACAGTTACTCACGTAATCACTTCCTCTTTAGTGGTTTTGCCTACACAACAAAAGCGCTATAGCAGCACAGAAAGAGAAGCTGGGAGGCAGGTGAAGTTCTGCACCCTTCAGACTCAGTGATTAACTTCCTCTGGTAGCAGTGCAGCCTTCTCTTTGATATAAACACAAGTCATAGCATAGCTTTCCCTGATGGCTCATTAAACAGAATTGAACCAAAGAAAGGCAGTGAAAGACTTGAAAGCGCCAGAGCCAGAGGAGATGCTTTTTGACTCTCAGTAATGCTCATGAGGTTTCACACATAAGTAGTCCTACATAACTAATGAGAACTACAGGCTGCATTAAAAATATTTACTCTACTTAACTAATAATAAGTATATTACACAGGAGAAAAGTGCAAAGGAAAATAAAAAGTTTAGCAGCTATAGCACCATAGAAGGAGAAGCTGGAAGGCAGGTGAAGTTCTGCACCCTTCAGACTCAGTGATGAGCTTCCTCTGGTCGCAGTGCAGCCTTCTCTTTGACATAAACACAAGTCAAAAGGTCAAAACCTTGTTGCCTGTTGGCGCCACAGAAGGGGGCAGAGTGACCTCTGCTGGTTGAGCTCCCACACAGCAAGAAGGCCTATAAATATGTAAGGAAACTAAAACATGAATTAAATAATATGAACTTAAATAAATAGGCTAACTGCTGTCCTAAACTACATATAACATTAGTTCACTTGTCTTAATCTGAAGTTCACCAATGGCCTTACAAATGTTTAATTCTCCCTAACAGCCTAACTAGTGTAATGGGAATTCCAAACATATTGCATGTAACCCTGGACTCACAGAGACTCATCTGATATGGGACACTGAATCTGTGTAAACGTAAAAGTCAAAATATCTCTGTTCTCTGTGTTATCCAGACTTCAGGGACAACGTGTCCCAGTGGGATGATAAGATTGATCCTAAAGCTGGATAAATAACAGGCTCACGGAGCTCTGCTCACTCAATCGAGCACACATGTACTTAAATAACGTGACTAACATCTAACATCACCCTGGTATAACATTAGTGCTGCATAATTACAGATCCGACTTAAAAGCTTGGCTTTTATTTTAAAATCTGTACTCTTACTCCCGGGTCACCTGGCTCACCGGTCTTTCTTTTCTTAACGTCTATCTTCAAACGGAAAGTGAAAATAGGAATTTCATAAAACCAAAATCGGACCATTATTTGAATTTGGTTTAGTCGTTTTTCATTTTTGGATTCAGAAACCAAAAATGGGAGAACGAGTCTTTATTTCCGTTTTTCGTTTTTGGTTTGATCGGAAAAAAGGTGTTTTTCTCGTTTGTTCGTTTATTGGTTCAAATGGAAAAAAAAATCAGAACGTACACGGACCGAGTTACACTCCTTCCTTTGGATTTTTGAAGCTCAGTTTCCAAATCTGCTTAAAGAGATTTGAACAGGAGGACAGACTGATGTGGACTCCTAGAGGAATAAGCAGAGGATTAACTGCCCTCCGGTGGTCACACTGAGTTACTACAACACAATTAAGCAAGTGTTATTTTTCTGCGTGCATATGAGAATGTGAGGGGCCGCTAGGGTCCATGTGATGAAAAAATTGCCATCAGAGGGTGCATGCGTAGGCTTTGTGTGGACATCTGTGTCTGTGACCCTCACGTTTTTGTGACCCACTACGCTACCAGGGCACCAACCGATCCACTGCACATTGTGGACAACAGAAGTAGTCTGCGGTGTCTGCAGCTGTCTGTGTACAGGTCCACGCATGTAGACCCTACGCACATAGCCATGCATTTATACTTGTGCATCCGTGTGTCCGTCAATCTGCAATTACACCCCCAAACACTAGTCTGCTGTAGCGCTACAGCGTCCACTGTGTTGACTTTTACTGGCCGAGCAGGCTAATTTCATGTTTAGCACTCCGCTAACGTGAATGGGGGTGAAATTGTAAACATGCGGCTGGTGTAGCCTTTTGAAATGTTATCGACCAAATGGATCACATTCTGATAGTGAAATTCAGCTCGGGTTGCGACGGTCAAATATATTGATTCACTGTGTTACAGCCGCCGTTTTGGCTGCAAGTAAAAGTTACTTCAAAGCACGGGTACTTCCTATCGGCTCGGAGGTATTGCGAGGCTACCCAGCCGACCAGTCACAGAGCTTACAGTCCGCGTCGCCTCGACGTGTAGTTACGGCGTAGGAAGGAACGCAGAAGCTACGCCGTGAATTTGACGCAGAAGTATAAATTGCACTTTACACTGATATGTGGCCAAAAGGACTCACACTTATTAGGATCAATATGCACTAATCAGTATTGATGAGGTGATGAGGATTGGTGACAGAGTCCATAACAGTATGAGTTTCAGTATTAATATGTGGATTCATGCTGTGGGTCCCTTTAACAGTCCACTTCCATCCAGATGAATGTTTGTGTTGAACACATCACTGTTGGTATCAGTGTGGCTAACAGCACTCGTCAATACAATTTTAATAACCAGATTTTGTCTTTATATCATTTGAAAACACTGTTAATGAAACTGACATCCTGCAGTTCATATTGTCACCACCAGAGGCGCCACATCATCACCACAGCAGAGAAATGCTCCTGATTTAAAGGAAAAATCTGCTGCACTTTCTTTCAGTCTGACATAAATCTAAACAAACACATCTGATGAATATTTAATCTGAATCTGTTGGAGCTTTTAAAAACAACTGTAGAAAGTTTATATTTCATGACGTGTGAAGAAGAGAAAAGCTGAAAGGTTTTAATGTTGGAATTTTCTTCTGCTTCAGAGGAATTTATGGCAACCAGAAATCCTGTAGATGAGATATTTCCTGATTTACTGATCTCTGCAGCTCAGAAACAAAGTGAGATAGTGTTTTTTAATTCCTGACTTCAGTTTTGGTTCAGCAGGAATGAACAAACACACAAAATGACTTTTAATCTGGAGCTTCAGCTCATTTGTTTTGATCCTGTAAAGAAACAAATACCATTCATTGTAATGTTGTCTGTTGTGCAGCTGGATGAAGAAATAACTGCTGTCAGTCAGTTAAGTTCCACCATGTATCCTGCTCACAGCCTGCTTCCTGTTCACACTTTAACTTCCTCTGATCATCGTTGCGCAGCTTCTTCTTTTCTCCGTGTAAAGGTGATGTAACCGACATGTTTCACACTTTAACGACTCTTTGCTCTCATTTCTCTGAACTTTGATTTACAAACTAAATTAACAAGAGCAACTTTTATCCGATATGTTGTACAACCTGAAGCACTACTTGTACTTTCCTTGAGTAGGTCGTTCGTCTTCATCGGAATGTCTTTTTGACCACAGCAGGAATTATAAGGCTCCTTTCACAACGGCTGAGGGAGGAGAACTGAGGTAGGACCCAGATACAGACATTATCCAGTTTTTGTGATTTTCAGTGCAGGAATTTTACTTGGAACAGAGTATTTTAACGAGTACTTTTACTAAAAGAAAAGTACTCGGGGGGGTGGCGATGGAGCAATAGATCATCCCCAACTGTGACACGTCCACCATCCCTGAGCAAGACACTTAACCCCTTGTTGCTCCAGACCTCTGACATGTACAGCAATTGTAAGTCGCTTTGGATAAAAGCGTCAGCTAAATGAATAAATGTAAAACATATAAAAACTTTTCCACTGCTGGTAACAACCTGCAACCTGCTGGTAAACCTATCATGCTTGTGTCTGTTAATTTGGAATTTGATCTACTCTGGTCAGTGATTCTCTGACTGTTTACAGAACAGATAGGAAAACACATTTCAGAGTTCTACTTCACCACATAGTGTACTTTTTGTTGAAGAAATATTGTGAGCCCAGTTCAGGTTTGATGAAGAAGTTTCAAAGATTGATAAAGACTTTCACAGCATGGTTTAATGAGACTCCAGCACACAACTTGTGAACACATCTAATGCCAACACTGAATCTGAAGGATATTTCCTGTCAGGGGATATTACATGTGAAGAGTGAATAAGAAATACAGCTGAGTAATACAGCTTATTCATGTCAAATTCAAATTAGCTTTATTGGCATGAATGTGAAACAACAATATGGCCAAAGCATCATACAAACTACATAAGAACAATCAACCCCGTACATTTCATTAAACAAGTAATTAAAGCGTAAAGTAATTAAAGCGCATGCGTGTTTGTGTTAAAAAAAAAAGTAAAATAAAATAAATACATAAAACAGTAAGCGTGTGTATTAAAAAGATAAAAATATATTAAAAATAAAATAAATAAATAAAATGGTAAGCGTGTGTTAAATTTTTTAAATATATTAAAAATTAAAATAAAATAAATAAATGAAACAGTAAGTGTGTGTGTGTGTGTGTGTGTGTGTTTGTTAATTTTTTTTTAATATATATATAAAAAAACGGTAAGCGTGTGTGTGTGTTAAAAAAATTAAAATATATTAATAATTTAAAAAATAATAATAAAACAGTAAGCGTGTGTGTGTAATAATAGACAAAAAATTTAAAAATTAATTAATTGATTAAAAAATAATATAAATATCAAGCAATCAAAATAATAATAATTTGAAAATTTGTACAATTAAATGATTATTCATGTCATTTGACAGGAGGTGGGGCCATCCAGCTGCATGACAGTGACTTGGTTACTGGGTATGCCGGTCTCGCATCAGCCGAGTTGGCTTTATCAGTTTTACATTGCAGCTGATGCAGCTATTTGAGTCAATATCAGGCCGATTTCCAGTCAGTACATTCCTACTTTTTACTACATTTATCTGGCATCTTTAGTTACCAGTTACTTTGGAGAATAGGATTTTACAAACATGTGATTACCTAATGAGATATGATTGAACTAGCCAACAATGTGTGATAGGGAAGGCAACAGCGGTTTAGCACTAGGACCCAGGTAAAGGGGCAGAGTCTATAAATAGGGGAGGGAAGATCACCTGGTCCTTTCTTTCTGCAGTCACACACCTGAGAGAGCAGCTGAGGCCAGCCTTTGTTTGGTGCTTGATTGGGTAGGCTTTATTTTTAAATAGGTTTAACTTTTAAAAAATGTTTACAAATCTAAGGCTAATAATGCATGTCCAGAACTAGATCCTAGAATATTCTGTAGTTGATTTTATTGAAGATAAGTTGAATAATTGTTAAAAACCTGTTATTGAGGGTCCAGAGCTTGGAGTGATGTGTGTAAGATAGTTTTAAACAAGATTTTAGCCGTTTTTTATATGAATGTAACAGGAATATTTGAAAATATAGATCCCAGTCACCTGCATGCCTTCAACGGCGGGAGGGGAATGTGTTTCTAAGTCAAGCAAGGTATGATAATTGTTATATTTGCTTATGTTTTGTTCAATGTTTCTTTTAAATAGTTTTTTTGTATTTTACTGTGTGTTTGTCTTGTTTTAAATAGACATTATTAGGAGAGCCAACCACTGTTTTTTCCCACCGGTTAGTTTTATTGTGCTCACACTAGATCCTTGAATGGGCCATATTTTGTGTTTCTGGCTGTGTTAAAGGGCGAAACTGAAAGACAGAGTAACCATTTTGCATGGTGTTTTGTGTAATTAGTGTGTAGCATGCAGATATAGATAGTGTTTTTCCATAGTATTTGGTTTAATTGGTTTGAGCTTGTGGTTTATTTCCTTATTTGCCTACCAGTTTGGTTATAATTTGTCGGTGCTCCATTCTAAATCCGTTTCCCTGGTAATGCAGTCCTGAATTGTGTTTTTTCTTTTGTTTTGATGTAAAATAAATAAAATCTACATTCCTATACTGATATATTAGCCTCTGGTCCAGTTTGTTCTGGCACTTGTGTGTGAATTAGCGTTTGGTTTACAAATATAAAAAGCAGGGACGCAATGCTGTGAAGTAATTGTTTTAAAAACACAATATTCAAAATACTGAGTGACAGTATACTGTCATTAATACTTTTTGTTCTTCAACTATAAAACTCTGAATGCAGGACTTTTACTTTCAACAGAGTATTTTCTAAGTGCAACATTAACAGCTGTTGAGTACACGGTTTCACTGTTGGATGTTATTGAGAATTTGCAGAATCGAAAGTCCCTTGTGGTTTTAATGTGCGGATGCAGCTGTGATGTAACATCCTGGTTAGCATGTGGGAGATAACTGGTGAGGGGTTGGGGGCCGTTACTTCTGGTACAACCAGATTATTATATAGTCTGTAGTTCCAAACTCGTGTCTCCGGCTGACAAAAATAGGCTCCTGTTTCGAAAACGAACTCTGTCTGATTAAACCAGATCGTTTTTAACAACCGGAGTCTGAGTTATAGATAACTATTCCATAACTGGTCTACAAGATTACCTGAAGATGCTCATGGCAGTTAAAACACACAACTTGATGTGGATCATTGAGTAAACAGAGGGAGGGAAGGAGGTGCGGGGGGGTGGAGCACATTCCTCAATTCACCCTGCACAGCCTATGCTACACCAGAAAGAGAGGACAGAGAACAAGAGACACAGACTCTAGAAGGATTAAAGTTTAAAGACTCACAAGTTTAAGACTAGGCTACAGCTTTTCACAAGAGTGATAATAAGTTTTTCACACAAAGCTTTAGCAAAGATTTTAAAAAGTTTAATTTTGGAACTCACTCTTATTTTGCTGCATGCTGTTAAAGGTAATTTATAATGCTGTTTAATTTTTACTCACTGTTATACTATTTTACTGCTTTACTGTAATTATTTCAATTTATTCTTTACTTACATTTACATTTATTCATTTAGCTGACGCTTTTATCCAAAGCGACTTACAATTGCTATACATGTCAGGTCTCATGCCTCTGGAGCAACGAGGGGTTAAGTGTCTTGCTCAGGGACACATTGGTGGATGGGTCACAGTGGGGAATTGAACCTGGGTCTCTCACACCAAAGGCAGGCATCTTATGGATACACCCCTCTTATCAGTTACATACACATTTTTGGGGGCGGGACTGGAAGTAGCTTTCAAAATTAATTTGATGGAATGTCATCTACAGTGGGTACGGAAAGTATTCAGACCCCTTTAAATTTGTCACTCTTTGTTTCATTGCAGCCATTTTCCAAAAATCAAAAAAGTTCATTTTATTTCTCAGTAATGTACACTCAGCACCCCATCTTGACAGAAAAAAACAGAAATGTAGAAATTTTGCAAATTTATTAAAAAAGAAAAACTGAAATATCACATGGTCATAAGTATTCAGACCCTTTGCCGTGACACCATATTTAACTCAGGTGCTGTCTATTTCTTCTGATCATCCTTGAGATGGTTCTACACCTTCATTTGAGTCCAGCTGTGTTTGATTATACTGATTGGACTTGATTAGGAAAGCCACACACCTGTCTATATAAGACCTTACAGCTCACAGTGCATGTCAGAGCAAATGAGAATCATGAGGTCAAAGGAACTGCCTGAAGAGCTCAGAGACAGAATTGTGGCAAGGCACAGATCTGGCCAAGGTTACAAAAAATTCTGCTGCACTTAAGGTTCCTAAGAGCACAGTGGCCTCCATAATCCTCAAATGGAAGACGTTTGGGACGACCAGAACCCTTCCTAGAGCTGGCCGTCCGGCCAAACTGAGCTATCGGGGGAGAAGAGCCTTGGTGAGAGAGGTAAAGAAGAACCCAAAGGTCACTGTGGCTGAGCTCCAGAGATGCAGTCGGGAGATGGGAGAAAGTTGTAGTAAGTCAACCATCACTGCAGCAATCCACCAGTCGGGGCTTTATGGCAGAGTGGCCCGACGGAAGCCTCTCCTCAGTGCAAGACACATGAAAGCCCGCATGGAGTTTGCTAAAAAACACCTGAAGGACTCCAAGATGGTGATAAATAAGATCCTCTGGTCTGATGAGACCAAGATAGAACTTTTTGGCCTTAATTCTAAGCGGTATGTGTGCAGAAAACCAGGCACTGCTCATCACCTGTCCAATACAGTCTCAACAGTGAAGCATGGTGGTGGCAGCATCATGCTGTGGGGGTGTTTTTCAGCTGCAGGGACAGGACGACTGGTTGCAATCGAGGGAAAGATGAATGCGGCCAAGTACAGGGATATCCTGGACGAAAACCTTTTCCAGAGTGCTCTGGACCTCAGACTGGGCCGAAGGTTTACCTTCCAACAAGACAATGACCCTAAGCGCACCGCTAAAATAACGAAGGAGTGGCTTCACAACAACTCCGTGGCTGTTCTTGAATGGCCCAGCCAGAGCCCTGACTTAAACCCAATTGAGCATCTCTGGAGAGACCTGAAAATGGCTGTCCACCAACGTTTACCATCCAACCTGACAGAACTGGAGAGGATCTGCAAGGAGGAATGGCAGAGGATACCCAAATCCAGATGTGAAAAACTTGTTGCTTTCCCAAAACGACTCATGGCTGTATTAGATCAAAAGGGTGCTTCTACTAAATACTGAGCAAAGGGTCTGAATACTTATGACCATGTGATATTTCAGTTTTTCTTTTTTAATAAATTTGCAAAAATTCTACATTTCTGTTTTTTTCTGTCAAGATGGGGTGCTGAGTGTACATTACTGAGAAATAAAATGAACTTTTTTGATTTTTGGAAAATGGCTGCAATGAAACAAAGAGTGAAAAATTTAAAGGGGTCTGAATACTTTCCGTACCCACTGTATATTTCTCTCTATGATATGGATTATTTTGATTTTGCTAATGTGTTACTAATCAATGTAATCCTAAAGGAGTTCAAACTATACTATGTTGCCTTATGTCTGCACATTTCTTTTTAGCAATTAGATTGTTGTTGAAGTTCATTTTCCATCGGGATGCTACACTAAAAGAAACCAGCTTACTATTAGAAAATGATACAAATGTAATTTCCCACTCTGCATAGCTTATTGTTAATGCTCATAATATAAAGCTCCCATGCTTCTGTACCAAGAAGACCATTTAATGTTCAACTGTAGACAAACGTACAGGCAGTGTTGGGGAGTAACTAGTTACATGCAGTTTCGTCCAGTAATTTAATTACAAAATAAATGTTATCTGTTACAGTTAGGCCTACTGGAAAAATATGTAATTAAATCACAATTGCTTATTAAAATATTTTTGATTACATTGGGGGTTACGTCAGAATATTTTCTGTATACAGGTGCTGGTCATAGAATATCATCAACAAGTAGATTTATTTCAGTAATTCCATTAAAGTGAAACTTGTATAATGTTTACATTCATTCCACACAGACTGATATATTTCAAGTGTTCATTCCTTTTAATTTTGATGATTTGATGGGGCGGCTGTGGCTCAGGAGTTAGAGCGGGTTGGCCGTTAATCGGAAGATCGGCGGTTCAATGCATGTCAACGTGTCCTTGGGCAAGATACTGAACCCTGAATTGCCCCTGGCGCCTGTTCCACCAGTGTATGAATGTGTGTGAATGTTGCCATAGTCTATTAACAAATAAATGTAAAAACACACTCGGTGTAATATTTAAACAGGTAAACCCCACAATTAATTGAGTTTTTGCAGCCTTATAAAAGACCAGGTCCAACGCTAACAAAGTTTCCGGAAGGACAGGCTCTTGCAGATCCCATCCACTAGATGGTGCCATAGCCTTTGTAATGTGCTACAAATACACTAGAATATAAGCAGAAATTTTGAACTAACTTGAAGTGCTGTAGTTAAATTGCACAAACTTTTAATTTGCAGATTATATAGAATATTAACTGAACAAAACATAATACAACCTTGTTCATAACATTTTGACATCGTATTAATTTTTGTGTGAGTTTTACAGGCCCTTGTCTTGTCACAATAGGCCTTGTGCTGAGTGTTGAACCATTTGATGTGTATGTGGTCATGGCGGTGTGTTCGGTTTGTGAGATTGAGTGTGATGTAGTTTTAGTGTATAAACAAGTTCAAAGCAGACCAACGGAAGCAGTGATAGCTGCCATTAACTTGGCCAAGTTGTCACTGCACTTTCCTTGAAGCATCTAGTTTATTGCAAAGGTATTAGCAACATCTTTGAGGTTGTACATAATGATGTGCTCCTCCAGGGCAACAGCGACATCCACAATTTCTTTTGCCAGAAACTCTTGCTTGCTTCCAACTTCCTCTGTAACAATGAGAAGGCCAATGTTCACTCCTTTTGTAGCCTGATGAGCCTTTTGTGCAAATTTGATGATTATCTTACTTTTTGGAGATAGGTTAAAATTTGAAACTGTTTTGCCTGAAGGAGTTCATTGAACACTTGTCAAACTCATTCAAAGATCCTTTTTATTTCACAACCGTAAATGTTTTGTGATTTGGAGGGGGAATATGATGGACTTATTTTTCACGCTTCCTTTTGGTTTGATTTACAAAAGACATCATACTAACAAAGCTAAAGTACTGTTGTTTTTTTTAAGTATAAACGTCTCAGCTGACATAACTTACATTAAGTTGATTAATATCTTGGATAAATATATTCATATATTGCTTAAAATATTACCTTCCTTTTAGATTTTTGTGTAAAATTTATTTTTGTACTTTCAAGTATTTTTAGTTAGTTTAGTCAACACTTTTAATGGCAAAAGGGCTGGAACATGTACTTCTTGTATTGAAAATAATCTCTGGTTCCACACTCCAGTCTAGTTGGTGGCGGTAACGCACCTCTCGGCTAGTTTGCCAACTGCCAATAAAAAAAGAAGTTTGAGTGAAACATTCAAGCCTGATGGCGACGAGCTTATTGACGACGTTGTGCACTGGTGACGGAGTCTAAAGTGATTCCATTCACAACTACAGTCCGTCTAGTTATTTTTAAGTTATTTTTTTCTATTTTTGTGTCTATAGTAGCATTCTCACGACCCCCATGGGAACAGACCGACCCCCGGGTTAAGAACCACTGCTGTAGCGCATCGTTAGAGTAGAGAGTCATGTTTCCTATCAGTCCTTCAATGAATGTGTCCGGTCCTCCATGCAGGTGTGTGTGCTGGGCTGCAGCTTCATGCCTCCATCTAGTGGACTGATAGTAGAAGTCCAGCAGCTGATGGCAGCTTCCTCTGCCTCACGCTGCTGTCTGACTGCATTCAGCTGCACTGATATGAAACAGAAACTAGCAGCCAATCAGTGGAGGAGCAGCTGATCTTTTTCCAGGAGAATGATGGAAAGGAGGATTTGAGTTGATGTGCAGATGAATGATTTGTGTTTCCTCTCCAGGTGAAAGTGGATGTGAGTTGAGCAGCATGAGTCAGTGTGAGGACAGAGAGGAGGGAGTCCCTCCCTCTAAAAGCACTCTGTGTGGGGAACATGACAGCCAGACCAAAGCTCAGAGGTGAGATGAGGATCTCTAACTGTCCAGGACTCAAATCACTCCACCATCATTATTCACTCTCAAACCTCTGTGTGTGTTGTGTTGAAGCCCAGAGCAGCAGCAGGGACCAGACTCTGCTGGACCTGGACCTGGACCTGGACCTGAGCCCAGCTGTGTGTCCTTCAAGAGTGACCGGTCAAAGGGTGGTCTCATTGATTTTAAGCGAGGACATGTGTCTGACAGACAGTGAGTATGTGTCAGTATTAAACAGCGTTGGCCAATCAGAGCTAAATGTTCATGTCTCCCTCCTCATGTTGCTCACTGCTGATGTTTGTCCTCATTAAATCCAGTCTGACCAGTTGTCCTTCTAATGTCCATGTTCTCCTAGAATGATGATGAAGGTCAGAGCCAGATTAGGATTAAAGGACAGGTCCACATGTTTTCCAGTCTGTCCCTAAACAACACTGACATGCCCATATGTACAGTGATTATGTGCATATATGTTAGAATTAACTTGTTTATTATACTTTAGGTTGCATTTTCTTGTTATATTGTAGAGACTGTTCATGTACTGCCCCCAGGTGAGTTTGCAGTAAACTGTTGAACTGAAGCTACGGTTGAGATCTTTCCATCACTATCTGAACACTTTTTATGGCATGGAATCAATTTTTTTTGTTGCAAAGTTTGAAACTTTTTACATTGCGTTGAAAATGAATTTTTGAAGTTACGAGATCTTTTGAAAATGAGTTGGAACACTATGTTATTCCATGCCTGCAGTTTTGAATGTAGAAAAGCAGACACGTGGCTTTTTCAGCTGAAAGTATTTTTTGTTAAGTAAATGCTAATTTTGACATAACACTTGCAGTCATTTATGATTCGTGTTAATTCTGAGGAACTGGCAGGATGCATTTATTGTGAAAGACTTAAAGACATGCTACATTCTGTCGCTGAGTTAACAAAGCCTCAATAGCAGTAGCCTACAGACAACAACTCATAAAATTGCAGGTTATGCAGGTATTTAGCTAACTGATTGGTTTCATGTGGCTTAATCGATAGATATAATTGAGTATTGTCTGTATAACAATAAAAGATTATGGAGTATTTCCTGACAATATTGCCTAAAGGAATAGGCTGAAAAGGATTGGTCCAAGCACAGAACTTTGTGGAACTACCAATTTGCACTGGATAGATAGTAGCAATAATTTAAAAAATAATAATCTTAATAATATCAATATAATATAGTCAATAATAAAATTATATTACTCTCTCTCTTACCCTACCTGCCATAGCCGCCCACCTGGTTTCTGAGGTTTCTGACTATTAAAAGGACGTTTGCCTTTAGCCATTATTACCAAGTGCTTGCTTATGATGGGAATTGTTGGGTCTGTGTAAGTAACATTTGAAAAAGTACGGTCTAGACCTGCTGTATGTGAAAAGTGCAATGAGATAACTTCTGCAATGAATTGACACCATAAAATGAGACGGAATTGAATGAAGACCTTGAGAGACTAAACCCAGTAAATTAAAATCTGCACAATAATTTGGACTGTTGATTCACAGTGGAATTGGAACACTTTAATGTCAGGGGAAACCATCGGATTTAATATCGAAATCAACACTTTAAGTTAAAGAGCTAACTCTTCATGATTCCTCCACAGAGTCCACCAGGAGAGCTCAGAGGTTCCCAGTGGTCAGTCTGCCCAGCAGCATCAAACACACCTGGACTCCATATTTATGGTCTGTACATGTACAACAACTACTTTTCCATCTATTCTGTTCACAATAATCTCCACGCTGCACTTTTTAGACCAGTGGATTGTCAGTCTGTCCAACATGGATCTGATGTTTGGTTCCATGATTTGACTTTGATTGTGTCCTTCATATAATATTCTGTTCCAGCTGCTGGAGGACAACATTGTCACTTTTGTGAAGAACGAGCTGAAGAAGATCCAGAAGGGTCTGAGTTCAGATTACCCAGAATGCTTAGAGAGTCAGAGGGAGGATGAGGAGGTGTTGGACGGTGAGGAGGAAGAGCAGAGGAGGAGCAGCAGAGAGGCATTTCTGAAGATCACAGTGCACTTCATGAGGAGAATGAAGCAGGAGGAGCTGGCTGAGCGTCTGCAGAGCAGTAAGAGGATTTCTCTAAAGATTTAAGCTGCTGGATAAACTGGACATTTACTGATGGCTCACAGAAGGAGGGAAACATGGTTAGATAAGGAAATGAAACTGTCACATGGACTTTATCAATCACTGATTGATCTGTTTTGTTGTGTCTTCATTCAGGAAGTCTCTGCAGTTTGTCAGCGTAAACTTAAATCTAAGCTGAAGAAGAAGTTCCAGTGTGTGTTTGAGGGGATTGCTAAAGCAGGAAACCGAACCCTTCTGAACCAGATCTACACAGAGCTCTACATCACAGAGGGAGGGACTGCAGAGGTCAATGATGAACATGAGGTCAGACAGATTGAAACAGCATCCAGGAAACCAGACAGACCAGAAACACCATCAGACAAGAAGACATCTTTAAAGCCTCACCTGGAAGAGATGAACCAATCAGAACAGTGATGACAAAGGGAGTGGCTGGCATTGGGAAAACAGTCTTAACACAGAAGTTCACTCTGGACTGGGCTGAAGACAAAGCCAACCAGGACATACAGTTCACATTTCCATTCACTTTCAGAGAGCTGAATGTGCTGAAAGAGAAAAAGTACAGCTTGGTGGAACTTGTTCATCACTTCTTTCCTGAAACCAAAGAAGCAGGAATCTGCAGGTTTGAAGAGTTCCAGGTTGTGTTCATCTTTGACGGTCTGGATGAGTGTCGACTTCCTCTGGACTTCCACAACAATGAGGTCCTGACTGATGTCACAGAGTCCACCTCAGTGGATGTGCTGCTGACAAACCTCATCGGGGGAACCTGCTTCCCTCTGCTCGCCTCTGGATAACCACACGACCTGCAGCAGCCAATCAGATCCCTCCTGGGTGTGTTGACATGGTGACAGAGGTCAGAGGGTTCACTGACCCACAGAAGGAGGAGTACTTCAGGAAGAGGTTCAGAGATGAAGCAGGCCAGCAGAATCATCTCCCACATCAAGACATCACGAAGCCTCCACATCATGTGCCACATCCCAGTCTTCTGCTGGATCACTGCTACAGTTCTGGAGGAGGTGTTGAAGACCAGAGAGGGAGGAGAGCTGCCCAAGACCCTGACTGAGATGTACATCCTCTTCCTGGTGGTTCAGTCCAAACTGAAGAACATCAAGTATGAGGAGGAGCTGAGACAGATCCACACTGGACTCCAGAGAGCAGGAAGATGATTGAGTCTCTGGGAAAACTGGCTTTTGAGCAGCTGCAGAAAGGAAACCTGATCTTCTATGAATCAGACCTGACAGAGTGTGGCATCGATATCAGAGCAGCCTCAGTGTACTCAGGAGTGTTCACACAGATCTTTAAGAGGAGAGGGGCTGTACCAGGACAAGGTGTTCTGCTTCATCCATCTGAGCGTTCAGGAGTTTCTGGCTGCTCTTCATGTCCATCTGACCTTCATCAACTCTGGTGTCAATCTGCTGGCAGAAGAACAATCAACCTCCCAGAAGTCTGAAACAAGAAAAGATGAATCTGCAGTGACACAGTTCTACCAGAGTGCTGTGGACAAGGCCTTAAAGAGTCCAAATGGACACCTGGACTTGTTCCTCCGTTTCCTCCTGGGACTTTCACTGCAGACCAATCAGAATCTCCTAAGAGGTCTGCTGACACAGACAGGAAGTGGTGCAAAAACCAACCAGGTAGCAGTCGAGTACATCAAGAAGAAGATCGAAGAGACTCCCTCTGCAGAGAAAAGCATCAATCTGTTCCACTGTCTGAATGAACTGAAGGATGTTCTCTAGTGGATCAGATCCAACAGTCCCTGAGTTCAGGAAGTCTCTCCACAGATAAACTCTCTCCTGCTCAGTGGTCAGCTCTGGTCTTCATCTTACTGTCATCAGAAAAAGATCTGGAGGTGTTTGACCTGAAGAAATACTCTGCTTCAGAGGAGGCTCTTCTGAGGCTGCTGCCAGTGGTCAAAGCCTCCAGGAAAGCTCTGTAAGTGGGATTTATTCATCAATTAATACTCTTTCAACCATAGAAAAAATACATGTGTTATTACTTGTTTCCTTTCTATCGTCTCTCCAGACTGAGTCTGTGTAACCTCTTAGGGCAAAGCTGTGATCATGTTTGGTCTGTATTTCATTCTATTCTATTTCTATTCAATTAAATTTTATTTATATAGCGCCAAATCACAACAACAGTTATCTCACAGCGCTTTTCATAAAAGACTAGACCGTACTCTGTGATGTTATTTACAGAAGCCCAACAGTTCCCACCAAGAGCAGCACTAGGAGACAGAGGCAAGGAAAAACTTCCTTTAAGAGGCAGAAACCTCGAGCAGAACCATGGCTCAGGGTGGGCGGCCATCTGCCTCGACCGGTTGGGGGTGAAGGAGAGAGAGGAGAGAGAGAGAGAGAGAGGGCAAGAGAGGAACAGAGAGAAAAAGAAAGCGATGGAAGGAGAGAGAGAGGGGAGGGAGGCAGCCTACACAATATACACACAGAGGTACAGACAGTAAAGGTGATGTTGCTATAGACTAAATGACTAAATGAAAAATGGTGTAGATATGTGTAGTAGTGTTAATGATAACAATCGTAACATTAATGATTATAATAACAGTAATAACAGTAATTTTTTGGCAGGGCCCCAGAACAATAACTTCAGTTTAACATTAGAAAATTACAGGCCATCCAGGTTTTAACATCCTGAAGGCACATTTAACTGAGTATCATCTGCATAACAATCAAAGTTTATGGACTATTTCCTGATAATATTGCCTAAAGGAAGCATAAATAAAGTGAAGAGGATTGGTCCGAGGACAGATCCTTGAGGAACTCAATGAGTAACTTTGGCATGCATGGAGGACTCATCGTTAACATGTACAAACTGAAATCGATCTGATAAATAGGACTTAAACCAGCTTAGAGCGGTTCCTTTAATGCCAATGAAATGTTCCAGTCTCTGCAATAGGATCTGATGGTCAATGGTATCAAATGCAGCACTAAGATCTAATAAAACCAGTACAGAGACAAGTCCTTTGTCTGATGCAATAAGGAGGTTGTTAGTAATTTTCACCAGTGCTGTCTCTGTGCTATGATGAGCTCTAAATCCTGACTGAAAATCCTCAAATAAACTATTGCTCTGTAGAAAGTCACACAGCTGTTTAGCAACTGCTTTCTCCAGAACCTTAGAGAGAAATGGAAGGTTAGATATAGGTCTATAGTTGGCTAAAACATCCGGATCAAGTTTGGGCTTTTTCAGAAGAGGTTTAATTACAGCTACTTTAAAGTACTGTGGTACATAGCCTGTTGATAGAGATAGATTGATCATATCTAGTATAGAGGTGCTGACTAAGGGTAAAACTTCTTTAAGCAGCCTAGTCGGGATGGGGTCTAAGAGGCAGGTTGATGGTTTAGATGAAGAAATTATTGAAGTTAGTTGGTAAAGTTTGAGGGAGGCAAAGCAGTCTAAACATGTATCTGGTTCTACAGCTGTTTCTAAGGTTCCTGAGTTTAGAGATAAGTCGGTGCCAATTGAGGGCAGGTCTTGGTGAATTTTGTCTCTAATAGCTAGATTTTATCATTAAAGAAGCTCATGAAATCGTAACTACTGAGAGCTATGGGAATACTGGGCTCAATAGAGCTGCGACTCTCTGTCAGCCTGGCTACAGTGCTGAAAAGAAACCTGGGGTTGTTCCTATTTTCCTCTATTAATGACGAGTAGTACGCTGCTCTGGCATTACGGAGGACCTTCCTATAAGTTAGACTATCTTGCCAAATTAAACGAGAATTTTCCACTTTGGTGGAACGCCAATTCCTCTCAAGTTTCCGCGATATTTGCTTTAATTTGCGAGTTTCAGTATTATACCATGGAGCTAACCGTCTTTGTTTTAGTATTTTCTTTTTTAGAGGGGCTACAGAGTCGAGTGTCATTCGCAGCGAGCCTGCAGCAATATCAACAAGATGATCGATTTGGGAGGGACTGAAATTAGCATAGGAGTCCTCCGTTACTTTGTGACTTGATAATGAATTTAGAGCTGATTGAATCGCATCCTTAAATTTAGCTATAGCACTATCAGACAGACATCTTGTATAGAAATTTTTACCTAATGGCGTGTAGTTCAGCAATACAAACTCAAAAGTTATCAAACAGTGGTCAGATAAAGAGGGATTCTGTGGGAACACTATTAAATGTTCAATTTAAATACCATATATCAGAACAAGGTTGAGGGTGTGGTTAAAACAGTGAGTCGGTTCATGAACACTCTGAGAGAAGCCAATGGAATCTAACAGAGAGATAAACGCAGTACTGAAGCTGTCATTCTCTACGTCCACATGAATATTAAAATCCCCTACAATAATAACTTTGTCCGTTTTAAGGACTAAAGTTGACAAAAAAGCTGACCAGGTGCTCGGTAAACTATAACAAAAGAATTGGTTGCAGTGATTTCCAACTTAGGTGCAAAAGACTAAGAACAAGACTTTCAAATGAGTTATAGTTTAGTTTAGGTTTAGAGCTGATTAGTAGGCTAGAGTCGAAGATAGCTGCAACTCCACCTCCTCGGCCTGTGCCTCGAGGAATGTGAGTATTAATATTACTGGGAGGGGTGGATTCATTTAGGCTAACATATTCTCCATCACCCAGCCAGGTGATTCAGATAATTCAGATTCACATATTGTTCATCACGAAATAAGAACTTTGACAGAGATCGAGATCCTTATTTATGTTTTGATATCATGTCATTTTAATTAGTGGTGGTCTGTTTATTCCTAATTCCATCATGATTAGTTACCATGTCTTCAATGTTAAAAGTAAAAAAACAAGGATTTTAACATGTGCTGAGAAGAGATTATATACTGTATACTAGAAGCTTTTACTGCTGTAATCGACGTTCAAATCAGTATTATTATCAATAGTTTATGCATTACCCTGAAATCCAAATAGCCCATGAAGTAAGAAAATAGTAATCTTATTTACTTTAAACAGTCAATGGGCCGCTGGGGAATCAGAGAGACAGTTGATGTGAACGCTACTTAAGTTGACATCATCTCTTTTTATTATTTATTTATATTTATAATATTATATTATGTTATTTAATGCTGAAATTCAACTGTGGTGTTCTTTTGGGAAATGCAGTAACTTAAATCAATGTTGAGTCAGTGTACCTCCCAGCAGTATAAATAAAATGTAATTGTCAAGTTACGAGTAGAGGAAATGTCTGCTAGTCACTAGGCTAAGTGATGCAGTCTGAAAACCCTATTGTTTTGTCTATGAACCTTGACAGTTAGCCCTACTGTATACTGTAGTACCAAAATGACACCAATGTTATTTTATTGTTTCTTCTCCAGACTGAGTGGCTGTAGCCTCTCAGAGAGAAGCTGTAAAGCTCTCTCCTCAGTTCTCAGCTCCCAGTCCTCTAGTCTGAGAGAGCTGGACCTGAGTAACAACAACGTGCAGGATTCAGGAGTGAAGCTGCTGTCTGATGGGCTGGAGAGTCCACACTGTACACTGGAAACCCTCAGGTAAGGATTTATTATCACATTCAATTGATGACCATTTAACGTTTTCTTCACAGGTCACAAGTCACATTTGTCTTTTGTGAGTGCACACAGAACTCTGCTCAAAGTACATGTCTTTATTCCCCCTTCTTGACAAAAGCTTCACTCTCCATAAATAAATTTTAATATTTTTAGCAGCATGGCTCTATGGATATAATGTGTGTCTGTCCAACACATTCTCACTCCCAACTCGTCACATATTTACACTTGGTCAAGACCCCTTGGTGTTGCTTTTTAATCCCCTGGGTGATGTAGGGCTCGGCGGTTAAGTTAGCAACAATAAGTTTGCCAGGCCTGGTCAAGTTAGCAGCAATAAAGATGCAACGTCCGGTTAGACTACAAATAAAACAAGTGTGAAATAGAATGTGGTTAATGTTGTGAAATGTTGCAGTTTCATTAGGTTTAGGCACTAAAACTACTTCAGGTGTAGGAAAAGATCATGGTTAAAATAAGTATGTTACTTACTAGTATGACTTAATTTACATAAACTATGAAACGTAAAACGTAAACATGCTGGTCTGTTAGACTGAAAACATTTCAAAAACTGCTGGGTGGATTGTGCTGAAATATGGCTCAGACCTTCATGTTCCCCTTAGGATGAACTGTAATAACTTTGGTCATCCTCTGACTTTTCATCTAGCGCCAACAACAGCATCAACATGTTAATGTGTTGGTTTATGACCAAATACCTGCATAACTAAGGTCTTTCCCATTAATTCAATTTCAATTCAATTTTATTTATATAGCGCCAAATCACAACAACAGTTATCTCACAGCGCTTTTCATAAAAGAGCAGGTCTAGACCGTACTCTATGATGATATTTACAGAAGCCCAACAGTTCCCACCAAGAGCAGCACTAGGAGACAGAGGCAAGGAAAAACTTCCTTTAAGAGGCAGAAACCTCGAGCAGAACCATGACTCAGGGTGGGCGGCCGAGAGAGAGAGAGAGATACACGACGAGAGAGAGAGAGAGAAAGAGAGGGAGAGAGAGAGAGGGAGAAAGAGAGAGACACGACGAGAGAGAGAGAGAGAGAGAGAGAGAGAGAAAGAGAGAGAGAAAGAGAGGGAGAGAGAGAGAGGGAGAAAGAGAGACACGACGAGAGAGAGAGAGAGAGAGAGAGAGAGAAAGAGAGAGAGAAGAGAGGGAGAGAGAGAGAGGGAGAAAGAGAGAGACACGACGAGAGAGAGAGAGGAAGAGAGACACGACGAGAGAGAGAGGGAGAGAGAGAGAGAGAGAGAGAGAGACGAGAGAGAGAGAGAGAGAGAGAGAGGAGAGAGAGAGAGAGAGCCTACACAATATACACACAGAGGTACAGACAGTGAAGGTAATGTTGCTATAGACTAAATGAAAAATGGTACAGATATTTATAATAGTGTTAATGGTAACATCGTAATGTTAATGATTATAATAACAATAATAATAATAGACTAGCAACAATAGTCGTTGCAGCAGAGGGTGTCGAGCAGGAACACGGGGGCAGCAGGTGACCCGCAACCACAGATCCAGACTCCACAGCTCCAGAGCCAGAAACACTGCAGGAAGTGATAGGAGAGAGGAGAGAGACGAGAAAGCACAAGACTACCAGAAAGGGGAGAAGTTGTGTTAGTAACATGCAATAATGGGATGAGGTTGCATACAGAGGGAGAGAAAGTAGAGGAGAGAGGAGCTCAGTGCATCATGGGAAATCCCCCGGCAGTCTAGGCCTATAGCAGCATAACTAAGGGATGGTTCAGGACTACCTGAGCCAGCCCTAACTATAAGCTTTATCAAAGAGGAAAGTCTTAAGCCTACTCTTAAATGTGGAGATGGTGTCTGCCTCCTGAACCCAAACTGGAACCTGGTTCCACAGGAGAGGAGCTTGATAGCTGAACGCTCTGGCTCCTAGTCTACTTTTGGAGACTCTAGGAACCACAAGTAACCCTGCATTCTGGGAGCGCAGTGCTCTGGTGGGGTAGTAAGGTACTATGAGCTCTTTAAGATAAGATGGTGCCTGACCATTAAGAGCTTTGTAGGTAAGAAGAATGATTTTAAATTCTATTCTGGATTTTACTGGAAGCCAATGCAAGAAGCTAAGACAGGAGAAATGTGATCTCTTTTCCTGGTTCCTGTCAGAACACGTGCTGCAGCATTCTGGATCAGCTGAAGAGTCTTAATGGACTTTTTCGAGCAGCCTGATAATAAGGAATTGCAGTAATCCAGCCTAGAAGTAACAAATGCATGGACTAGTTTTTCTGCATCATTTTTAGACAGGATGTTCCTGATTTTCGCAATATTACGTAGGTGAAAAAAGGCGGTCCTTGAAATTTGCTTAATGTGAGACTTAAACGACATGTCCTGATCAAAGATAACTCCAAGATTCCTCACAGTGGTGCTGGAGGCCAAGGCGATGCCATCCAGGGAAACTATATCTTTAGATAATGCGTCACGGAGGTGCTTAGGCCCCAGAGCAATAACTTCAGTTTTATCTGAGTTTAAATGAGAAAATTACAGGTCATCCAGGTTTTAACATCCTGAAGGCACATTTGAAGTTTAGCTAACTGATGAGTTTCATCTGGCTTGATCGATAGATATAACTGAGTATCATCTGCATAACAATGAAAGCTTATGGAATGTTTCCTGATAATATTGCCTAAAGGAAGCATATATAAAGTGAAGAGGATTGGTCCAAGGACAGATCCTTGAGGAACTCCATGAGTAACTTTGGCGTGCATGGAGGACTCATCGTTAACATGTACAAACTGAAATCGATCTGATAAATAGGACTTAAACCAGCTTAGAGCGGTTCCTTTAATGCCAATGAAATGTTCCAGTCTCTGCAATAGGATCTGATGGTCAATGGTATCAAATGCAGCACTAAGATCTAATAAAACCAGTACAGAGACAAGTCCTTTGTCTGATGCAATAAGGAGGTCATTAGTAATTTTCACCAGTGCTGTCTCTGTGCTATGATGAGCTCTAAATCCTGACTGAAAATCCTCAAATAAACTATTGCTCTGTAGAAAGTCACACAGCTGTTTAGCAACTGCTTTCTCCAGAACCTTAGAGAGAAATGGAAGGTTAGATATAGGTCTATAGTTGGCTAAAACATCCGGATCAAGTTTGGGCTTTTTCAGAAGAGGTTTAATTACAGCTACTTTAAAGTACTGTGGTACATAGCCTGTTGATAAAGATAGATTGATCATATCTAGTATAGAGGTGCTGACTAAGGGTAAAACATCTTTAAGCAGCCTAGTCGGGATGGGGTCTAAGAGGCAGGTTGATGGTTTAGATGAAGAAATTATTGAAGTTAGTTGGTAAATTGAGGGAGCAAAGCAGTCTAAACATATATCTGGTTCTACAGCTGTTTCTAAGGTTCCTGAGTTAAGAGATAAGTCGGTGCCAATTGAGGGCAGGTCTTGGTGAATTTTGTCTCTAATAGCTAGAATTTTATCATTAAAGAAGCTCGAAGTCGTAACTACTGAGAGCTATGGGAATACCTGGCTCAATAGAGCTATGACTCTCTGTCAGCCTGGCTACAGTGCTGAAAAGAAACCTGGGGTTGTTCCTATTTTCCTCTATTAATGACTAGTAGTACGCTGCTCTGGCATTACGGAGGGCCTCCTATAAGTTTTAAGACTATCTTGCCAAATTAAACGAGAATTTTCCACTTTGGTGGAACGCCAATTCCTCTCAAGTTTCCGCGATATTTGCTTTAATTTGCGAGTTTCAGTATTATACCATGGAGCTAACCGTCTTTGTTTTAGTATTTTCTTTTTTAGAGGGGCTACAGAGTCGAGTGTCATTCGCAGCGAGCCTGCAGCACTATCAACAAGATGATCGATTTGGGAGGGACTGAAATTAGCATAGGAGTCCTCCGTTACTTTGTGACTGATAATGAATTTAGAGCTGATGGAATCGCATCCTTAAATTTAGCTACAGCACTATCAGACAGACATCTTGTAGTTCAGCAATACAAACTCAAAAGTTATCAAACAGTGGTCGGATAAAGAGGGATTCTGTGGGAACACCACTAAATGTTCAATTTCAATACCATACACCAAAACAAGGTCGAGGGTGTGGTTAAAACAGTGAGTCGGTTCATGAACACTCTGAGAGAAGCCAATGGAATCTAACAGAGAGATAAACGCAGTACTAAAGCTGTCATTCTCAACATCCACATGAATATTAAAATCCCTACAATAATAACTTTGTCCGTTTTAAGGACTAAAGTTGACAAAAACTCTGCAAATTCAGATAAGAATTCAGAATACGGGCCAGGTGCTCGGTACACTATAACAAAAAGAATTGGTTGCAGTGATTTCCAACTTGGGTGCGAAAGACCAAGAACAAGACTTTCAAATGAGTTATAGTTTAGTTTAGGTTTAGAGCTGATTAGTAGGCTAGAGTCGAAGATAGCTGCAACTCCACCTCCTCGGCCTGTGCCTCGAGGAATGTGAGTATTAATATGACTGGGAGGGGTGGATTCATTTAGGCTAACATATTCTCCATCACCCAGCCAGGTTTCAGTAAGACCAAATAAATCAATATCATAATCTGATATTAGTTCATTTACTAGTACACCTTTAGAAGAGAGAGATCTGATGTTTAAGAGTCCACATTTAACTCTCCTATTCGTTTGCACTATTGCTCTTGTGGTTTTAATTTTTATGAGGTTTTTATGCACAGCTCCTCTTCTGTTTACCTTTTTAAATAATTTCGATGGTCGGGGGCAGACACCGTCACTATAGGATTTTCACTAAGTAACTCCTGAAATGGAGGAGCAGAGAAGTGTGTTAGACTGCGACTCTGCGTAGGGTTTTGGGTGGGTAACTGCTGAAAAAGAAGGGCAGAGAAGTGTGTTAAACTGCGACTCTGCCTCCTGGTCTCAACTCTGGGTTGTCATGGATTTGGTCCACTAATAAACTTGGCCAGATTTCTAGAAATGAGAGCTGCTCCTTCCCAAGTGGGATGGATGCCGTCTCTCCGGATCAGACCAGGTCTTCCCCAGAAAGTCTGCCAATGATCAACAAAGCCCACATCGTTTGCTGGACACCACCTCGACAACCAGCGGCGGAATGACGACATGCGGCTATACATGTCATCACTGGTCAGATTTGGCAGGGGTCCAGAGAAAACTACGGTGTCCGACATTGTTTTTGCATATGTACACACCGACTCAACATTAATCTTAGTGACCTCCGATTGTCTATAAATAAACTACACTTATTACATGTACCATTACCGCTAAAGGAGGCAGAGGAGTAACTAAACATCTGACACACGAGCAGGAGAAAGTGGAGAGAGAGAGGGAGAAGGAGAAGCCATCGCTAGCTGCTAAGCTAAAGTCGCTAACGGCTAAGCTAAAGTACTGTAGCGTCAGCTACCAAAACTTTAGAACAACTATGAGATTGAACAGCAGTCACTAAAAGATGGAAAGAACTGTGAGTGCTTAGGCAAAATTACTGTAAAGAATAAGTGTTTAGCGAACAGTTGGCCGCTGTAATCAAACAAATGTAACTGTTATTTAGCGAGAGCAGCACAACACGGTACCAACACACAAGCACCGGAAACGGAAATGAGTCGACACGCTTACCGCAATACGTCAGCAGTCAGGGAGCAGATGCACAGAATGCCCAAAAAGTGAAAAAAATAAAAATATTTAGCCTCAGCTTAACTTAGAATTTATTGCTAATTTGCAAAATAACAAATTACATTATACCTGCTAAACATGACCAGGCATTATCATTGTGAGCACATACCATTTAGCAACTACAGCATCACAGAGCTGCTAGTATGGCTCTAGACTCTAACATTTAGATCAGAGTGACAGGGTTACAGTTAACTCCCTGAGTCAGTCACTGTATTATATTTTTATTTGGAGACTGTTTCCTCCTGTATCTGACCGAAACAGCTGGACTCTCAGATCATCTGCCATTATGTAGTTTTGTTTGTTTGTAGGCTGTCAGGTTGTGAGATCACAGAGGAAGGTTGTGCTTCCCTGGCCTCAGCCCTGACCTCCAACCCCTCACATCTGAGAGAGCTGGACCTGAGCTACAATCATTTAGGAGACTCAGGAGTGAAGCAGAAGGATTCATACTGGAAACTGGAAACTCTCAGGTATGAAGAGGCCTGCTGCATCTACAGTCTGATAGAGGAGGTACTTTTGGTTAATGGTGGATATGAGAGTTACTTGACCAGTGACACATGCAGGAACACTTTTTCCTTTGCTCAGAACAGAAACACTGTTTGTTCAAACACTGTTTCTAAAAGGAGATCTTTGAGTAGGAGGTCTCCAATGACAACATCTCCAGGAACAAACATAATTATTCTGTGTTGGTAATAGCAGATGCAGTTTGGAGAGATCTCTAGTTTTTAAAGGTACAAGATGTAAGAATTTAAATATTTTGTTTTAGTTTCTTTTGGTTTAACACATTCAAAAATGTGCTAAAATCATTGACAGAATGAGAAGAAAAAGCACTTCTGATGTTGACAAAGATGTCTTTGTATTGTGTATTATGCTAACCTGCTAGCCACGGCCTGTCCTGTGTTGTTATACCATTTTGTACCTTAAGAGGAGATAGTCTAGCTCATGTCTCCATCCCATACTTTCAGCTTGGAGATGTGTGAGAGTGGCGAGTTCACTCAAAAAAAAATTATCATGAATGGAAATATCATCATAGCATTTTGTAATTAAACTGTAAACTTTCAGAATTCAAGCTTCTCACTTCTATTGAACTACAACCTGCTTAATATACAATACACTTTATTTAAACAGAAACAAAATAAAACTCACCCAAAATGTCTTGGTAATGACCGGCTCTAGTTTGGAGGAAATAAAATGTTAAATGTTAAAGGCTATTTTCGATATTTTAATCTAGGGCCCTGTTTTCACATTGAAATGACTAGTAGGCTGTGGAGGACTGGCTGCAAGAAGCAAGAGTTACGCGTGAAGAGAGGAAGAATGGACAATGCCAATCCAAACCAATTATAGTTTTAGGTTGAAGGGGTGGCAATCAAGGGAGTCCTGGCACCAACACTAAAGTTCCAGCTCTTTTTACAGATGTTCCTGGACTTACATTTGGACATATTGTGTTTGTCAAAGTAGTTTTCCCCAAACTGTCATTAATTTTTGCTTTAATGGTTTCAAACATGAAATGTGCAGCACAGTGGAGACAGAAGTGATCCTGACAGTAATTATTACTGCTGTAATATACATCATAGAGATCAGTTCAACAACAATCTATACACATAGACATTAAATGTTGCTGTTTCTATCAGAAAGAGGTTTTCTGACACTTTAGATGATCAAAAAAGAGTTTTTTGTTTGCAGATGTTTTCCTCCTCTTTCACACACCAACATCCTGTGGGTCAGTCTCAGTGTGCGAGAAGAGTAGCAGAGGTAAAGAGGTTTAGGGCTATCAGGGAGAAGCAGGCCACATGCACATATTATGTATATAGTATGAGAGGAATGTAACGTCCATGTTTGATGCTGCTCTGACCCCCCTCCTCCTTTCAGGGTGGAGCCTGCTGGAGTCCGATGGTTGAGACCAGGTCTGAGGAAGTGTAAGTGTGTTTTTCATTTGATTCATGAAAACATTCAACCATCTTCAGACTGTGACATCACTCATTCAAAGTGCCAATCAATGAACAGATGATAGATCAATAACTGCAGCTGGATTGTGTCTCGTTCTCTCATCAGATTCCTGTGAACTCACAATCGACACAAACACAGTAAACAGAGAGATCAAACTGTCTGACAACAACAGGAAGGCGACACTTGTGAAGGAGGATCAGTCATATCCTGATCATCCAGACAGGTTTGACTGCTGTCCTCAGCTGCTGTGTAGAGATGGTCTGACTGGTCGCTGTTACTGGGAGGTCGAGTGGAGAGGAAGAGTTGAAATATCAGTGAGTTACAGAGGAATCAGCAGGAGAGGAGACAGAGAAGACTGTATATTTGGATTGAATGCTCAGTCTTGGAATCTGGTCTGCTCTGATGATGGTTACTCTGTCTGGCACAATAAGAGTGCAATTTCCCCTTCCTCCTCTTCCTCCTCCTCCTCCTCCTCTCCCCCCTCTGGTAGAGTAGCAGTGTATGTGGACTGTCCTGCTGGCTCTCTGTCCTTCTACAGAGTCTCCTCTGACACACTGATCCACCTCCACACCTTCAACACATTCACTGAACCTCTTTATCCTGGCTTTGCGTTCAGGGTCTCTTTATGTTCCTCAGTGTCTCTGTGTTCTTTGTAGGAGGGAGAGTCTCCTCCTGTTAAGCCTAGTATACACTGTACGATTTTAGAAACTTTGTACACTGCACTTAAGATTGCTTGAAAGCTCGAGGCAGGAAGAGGTGTCTTTGCTAGCCATAATGCTAACAAGTCAGAAATGTGTTGCCTTGATCATCTGTGCCATCCTGTGTGACATAACTTCTAAAAAAAGAGTGGTCTGGTGTATATGACAGCCAACCGGAGCAGATGATTCTCAGTGCCCCCTGTACACTGCACAGCAAAAAACGTCCAATGAAGCTGAAATTCAGGGGAAAAATTTTCCAAAGTTAGGTCATAAACAGTCTCAAATTGTAGAATGTATGCCCAGAGAAATATTCTCACTGCTGAACAGATCAGTTAAGTCTGTACAGAATCCCAGCTCTACAGAGCCCTTAAGGAAGCAGTGGCCGGATGTTTTTGGAGATACTACCTTGTTCTCACGTTTTGAATAAATTGTGGCCATGAGATACTACTCATTCTGGACAGCACCGTGTATTTACAAACCTCCAAACCAGCCAGTATATATTATATACAGTATAGTTTCATTTTATTAGTTTTTTATTTATATTTTATATTACCGTATTTGAATACACACTACATTTAATTATATGTTAAGTTCTATGTGTAGCAAGGGCAGACTAGGGGGAAAAAAAACAAGAAATTTGTCACAAGCGCTGGGTCTTTATAGTAGTGATGGCAAGTTCGACTCTTTCTCGTTCATTAAAATGAACTAATCTTTTTTTGTGTCATTTCATTCATTTTGTTGAACTAGGCTGGTTATTGTGGCGCAGAAGCCTTCTAGTAGCCCATTTAAAGGGAGCACCGTTCTCAAACACGGAAGGCTGCCTGGCTTGCTTTAATTGACAAAGTTTAATGCACAAATTTGCCTCTTGATAACTCTCAATCATTATTATATACACCCCTTGGGCCCACAACCAAATTCAAACCATGTGAAAACTACAGAAATATGTTGTCTATATGCATTCACCACTACTCCGGCTAAATCCTTCCATTCTGCAACAGCCTTTTCACCTGTTTAACCCAAAAATCTATTGATCCAGACTGTCCAGAACTCAGCTGCCAGGCTTTTAACCAGAACAAAGAAATATGACCACATTACTCCTGTTTTAGCTTCATTACACTGGCTCCCAGTGTGTTTTAGAATTGACTTTAAAATTCTATTGATCACTTTTAAAGCTCTTCATGGCCTCTCGCCTTGTTATATTTCTGACCTTTTAGTCCCATACGCACCAGCACGTACCTTGAGATCCTCGGGCAGAGGTCTGTTGTCTGTTCCAGAGTCTCGACTGAAAACTAAAGGGGACAGAGCGTTTGCTGTCAGGGCCCCGAGGCTCTGGAACAGCCTGCCCGAGGAAATCAGGTCGGCTGAGTCAGTGAACTCTTTTAAGTCCCTTCTTAAAACATACTTTATAGGAGAGCTTTTCCCGATCTTATTTGACTTTATTTTATCCCTTTTATTGTATTTTACTAATTTTATATTTATCTTAAACATGTATTTTAGTCTTTTAAATGTTTTCATGCTTTTATCTTGTATTGTTTTTGGATTATTGTCTCTTGGGTATTATTGTCTTTACACTTGTTAAAGCACTTTGTAACTTGTTTTTGAAAAGTGCTCTACAAATAAAGATTATTATTATTATTTTCACAATCTTTCTGGAGTATACAATTATGTATGTATGATTATGTATATAATTACTATCTTTATCTCAAGTGCTCATTCATACAGCAGCCTAACGTCCCTATCCATGAGTAAAATATTAATATCAGATTTGCATATATAGAAGTAATAAGCTTGATACACTATATGAATAAACACACTCTTATTAAAATTCAACCAATTTAATAATAATCTGGATCAAGCCACCAAGTTCTTAAAAGAACTCCAGCACAGAGAGGAACAGAGAAATATTAACACATTTGGCAGGTCTGGACGCAGAATGGGCGAAATCGTGAACTTATCAGTTCTGTTTCCTGTGCTGCCTGCTTACCACTGCCCTGTAGCCGAGCTGTCACATGACAAATGAACGACTCAAACAGACCCACAATTTAGAGTCGTGAACTAATCAATTCTGTTTCCTGTGCTGACTGAGCCCATGCAGCTGACGTATGACGAGTGAACGCATCTTTCACGTATGCGTGAAAATGAACGAATTACTCACTGAGACAACCCGAGTTTGGAGACAACACAACTTTAGAGACTAGAGAATTTTAGACAAGTATAATACATAACGCAATGAGCCGTTAAAATACATTTTCAAAACTAGAAACAAGTAAAAGATAATGTTACAGACAGAAACATATGTGAATTACGCTCTAGTTAAAAAAAAATTCAGTGTGAACATTAATATAATGATAAATGATATATTTAGTCATATTGGAAGAGGGATTGGGCAGTATTTATTTGCACATGATGGGGCCATTTTGAAACGAGGTAGAAACACAGAGTTTATTTTAAAACAAATGCAAAGGGTTTTAGTAACTGTGGAGGACTGGGCAGATAAATGGGGATTTAAAGTCTAAATTTATGATATTTGGCAGAGAAAGGTACCAGATTTTGGATTATGTATGTAAAGTTCCCCTTTAGAGAGAGTGAAAGTTAAAATTTTTGGGTGTCTGTTTTGACAAACGAATAACTTGGGCTGTTCTTGTTAGGAACATATTGTCAAAATGTGACAAGGTGTTAAATATAATGAGAAGTCTGGCGGGATGTGACTGGGGGGGCAGAGAAGGTTTCCATGCATTTAGTATATCAGGCAACGGTAAGACCTCTAATTGATTATGGGTGCTTTGTTTATGGTTCTGCAGCCCAGTTGGTGTTAGAAGGAAGTTAGACACTCTGCAGGTTAAGACTCTGTTGTGGAGCTCCCAGGACATCTCCAATTCCTGCTCTGCTTATTGAAATGGGTGAAATGCCCTTATGTTTAAGGCATATTAAGTTGGGAATGCAGTATTGGGTCAAATTGAGTGAGTCTATGCAAGGATCGTTGGACTCTGGCAGAAACAAATCATTTTTTGGTTTGGTTTTCGGGTGTATATAGCTCAACTGGACCTTAGGATTAGCAAGAGAATTACAAACGGAAGTTCTGTATTTACAACAGAGCTACTGGCAATTCTTTGGGCTCTGTGGTGGATTGAGGACGTGAAAATAAGAAAATCTGCTCTGATTCTGCAGCTGCCCTGAAGGCCGTGAAAGGCGGTAAAGCAAAAGCCCGTCCTATAAGTGAAATTCTAGCTGTATTATTAAGAATTACAGAGATTGGTAGTAATGTGATGTTCTGCTGGGTCCCTGGGTATCCTTGAGTATGAATGAAGTAGCAGACTGTTTAGCAAAATCAAGTTATAAGTTAGAGACAGATATATTATATCAATGGGAAGCGTGGAACTAAAAGAAAAAATTAAACCGAGTATTGAAAGGGAATGGCAAATATTGTGGGACAATGAGACCAAGGGGAGACATTACTACTTTTTGCAATCTGAGGTTAAAAAAGTCAGGCACTGTTATGGATCCAGAAGAGATTCTGTTAAAATCTGTAGGTTAAGACTCGCTTTGTGGGTTGAATAAGTCCTTATATGTCATTGGAAAGCATCTTAGTGGGAAC
This sequence comes from Micropterus salmoides, assembly GCF_014851395.1. Classification (NCBI taxonomy): domain Eukaryota; kingdom Metazoa; phylum Chordata; class Actinopteri; order Centrarchiformes; family Centrarchidae; genus Micropterus; species Micropterus salmoides. The sequence goes on along the minus strand of NW_024043293.1, from coordinate 3,494 downwards.
TCTGAAACAGTGGAACATGTTTTGCTGAAATGTAACACTATAATATAGAAAGGAGCCTTTTATTCAAGAGATTATAACATTTGGGAGTTCTGTCATTCTCAGTTAAATCTATATTGGGTCAAAATGAAAACCACCACCTGATTATCAAAGTATTATTACAGTTCTTACACAATACAGGGTTAAAAAAAAAAACGAAGCAATAACGTTTTCATTATAGTGACTTCCTGAGGAGGGCAGTGATACAAAGAAGGAAAACTTCCGGTGGCTAACATGCTAACTTTTCCTTTCGTTACCGTGAGATGCAGCCGGAGTTCAGCAGCAGAGCCTGCATGTGAGGATCAACGTGTTTAAGTGGACTCTGTTTAAACTTTCGGGATGTTTCACCTCAGACTCATCTCCTGTTAGCCAAGAATGCTAAAGGAAGTTAGCTTGTTAGCAGGAAGTAGCCGGAGCCGGAGCTCGGCCTCACAGTCGGAGCAGCTTCCATAGAGACCAAACTGTATTTTTCACGGAGCCCAAATGTCCAAATGTCCAGATAGAGCTGTCTGAATAGACTCTGTGCTGTTCCCTTTATCTGAACATGTTTAACATCTGAATTATCTCCCGCTGTCCTACGAAGCTAATGCAGTTAGCTTAGCTTGCTAGCTGGAAAGCTGGAAAAGCTGCTGTGAATCAGTAAAAATGTCTAAAGTGGAGAACGAGGAGGAACTTTGTGGACAACGCAAACTACTGGACGCTGTTTTCAAGCCTGGAGCAGGTTTGTACTTTATTCTGTCCTCCCAAATGTTTCATCTTGCTGACAGCGCTGCGGGCTCGCTGTGAATTGACTCTGTTGTTGTTTAAAAGGAGATAATAAAACAAAGAAGTTTAGCTCCGTGGTAAAACAGTTAGATTAGATTCAACTTTATGGTCATTGCGCATGTCACTGGAACAAAGCAACGAAAGCAGATAGCAAGTGCAAGATATGAATGATATATAAATATATGTATTGAAACAAGACATTTTCTGAGCACAGCAACAACAATCAGGTGCAGGTAGACAGCAGGATAAGTCTGAAAAAAAAAAAGTCTCACACAGTGAAATTAAAAAACACTTACAGGTGTGCTAAGTAGACCCTGTGCAGGTCATGAGGCCAGCACAATCCATTTTTATCTTTCTCATATACATATATAAAATCAACATCTTATACAAAGTATTATAAACGGCAAGAATGTGTAATTATCCAAACAGATCAAACAAACATCACAATATATATTAATTTAAAAATGAAACATACATAAGTCGCAAGAATTACAACATTATAGGAACTCATAAGTATAAGGCAAAATGGGCTGACGCTCCTACCTCTATCGTATATTCCTAAAAGGGAGGGTAGGACATTCAGTATCTAAACTCAGAAATAGACATAATAATCAGCATTACAGGAATGGGCTCAAATCTAGTCTCTCATTCAGTCCACGAGGTTCAATTCATGAATCCAAAAAGCTTCCCTTCTCAAAACTGGTTAATCAAGTTACCCCCTCTTGGATTAGGACTCAATCTTTTAATGCTAAATATATATATACATGAATATCTATTGCTACAGGTAATGACTAAGGCAGTACAGTATGAATAACTAAACACTATGTACAGTAGTGCAAATGTGATTGGAAGTAACACAATATTACATTACTTATTGCATTAAAAGGAGATCACATAGAATAGCCTACATGTGTGAGAGTTCATAGCTAAAGTAGTTTTTGGGAACTGTTTTCCCCCCGTCAGAGTCATAAACTAATAAATGCTTTAAGTGCAGTTTATACTTCTGCGTCAAATCAACGGCAAAAGCTACGAGGCTACGCAGAGGCTACGGCGTCGCCTGAGGGGCATCTCCTCAAAAATGTATACACGTCGAGTCGACGCGAACCGTAAGCTCTGTGAGTAGTGGGGTGGTGATGGCGCAGTGGACCGGGGTTCAATTCCCCACTGTGACCCTGAGCAAGTCACTTAACCCCTCGTTGCTCCAGAGGCGTGCGACCTCTGACATTTACATTTACTCATTTGGCAGACGCTTTTATCCAAAGCGACTTACATTTGAGGAACAACATACAAGTATGAACAGAGCATCAACTACAGATCTACAACTGACAAAACATACTAGTAAGAGCTCACAGTACATATCACATCAATGGGGTAATACCGAGGGAAGGAAGTAAGAGTTAACAAAAAGTGCAATCAATACAAAATATTGTAGGAGATAGAAGAAGAAGAGCACAGGAAGTGCATGTTAGAGGTTAGGAGTTAGAGGTGTTATCAGAGGAAGAAGACGCCCCTGCTCTGATGGCGTGCGGTAGCTCGTTCCACCACATGGTGTCACAGATGAGAACAGGGACTGGGATTGCTTTGTGTGAAGGGATGGCAGAGCCAGGCGGCGTTCGTTGGAGGAGCGTAGCGGCAGAGAAGGAACGTAAGTTTGTATTATGGAGTGTAGGTAGATGGTGCAGACCCAGTAGTCACTCTGTATGCAGCATTAGTGACTTGAATTTGATTCTGGAGGCCCGGGGAGCCAGTGGAGGTCACTGAGTAATGGAGGGACATGAGTCCTTTTGGGCTGATCAAAAACCAGACGCGCTGCTGCGTTCTGAAACATTTGTAAGGGTTTCACTGCACAAGCTGGAAGACCTGCTAGGAGGGCAGAGAGATAACCACGGCCTGTACCAGAAGCATGTATAGCAATTGGAAGTCGCTTTGGATATGTTATGAATTGGTCGGCCTTGGTCACCTCGCAGTGCTTCCGAGCCGACTGGAAGTTCCCCCGCGCTTTGAAGTAATGTTTTACCCACATTTATTTTAGCGAAGCGTTAAACCTGAAGTCACTCTGCTCAGCCGGCAAAAGTCAACACAGTGGACACTGTAGCGCCATCGCCGACTGGCGTTTGGGGCTGTAAGTGCAGAATGATGGACACACCTACGCACAAGTATAAATGCATGGCTACATGCGTATCTATGCCGTAGGCTACGCATGTGGACCCTACGCAGGAGTATAAATGGGCCAAGTTTTTTTAAAACTACTTGTTGCAGTCAGAAGTAATGTCAAACAGCAATATTAGGCTATTTTGGCTCAAATGTTGAGTGTGTATGGGATCAAACAATATAATCATGCCTGATTCCATAGGCATCCAGGAATTGAGCCAAACTTAAACTAAAGATGTGGGGGGGGGGCGCCGTTTCCCAAGCTGTGTCTGAGGGGAGGCCCGCAGTCTCAGACATTGAAAACCCCTGATTTACAGTTTACAGACCATATTCTGTAACCTCCAAACTTGCAATTAATTCATTCATTAATGGAGGGAAATGAGAACAATCCCAGGTTTCTTTTCAGTCACAGCTCTGTTGAGCCTTGTATTCCTTTAGCCTTCCCCAGTCGGGATTCATGCGACTGGAGTTGGTGGGTGATAGGTCCCTGTGAAGCAAATCACTTTAAAAAAAAAGACTTTTTAACTTCCCATAACCTTGTT
>NW_024043292.1:0-4000 GCF_014851395.1 Micropterus salmoides | reverse complement strand
ACTGAACGTTTGAAACATTTTCTACTTATAAAAACCAAGCTCGAGTTCTGTTTACTTGTCTGTCTTCCTTAAATCTCTAGAAAATGAAGCTGTGACTTGAGTCAGAGTCTACCTCAATGCAACATGACAGAGTGTGAAAACACAGCTGAGTCACTGTGATGATTCATGCTGCTGAAATCTGTTTGTCCCTCATGATATTTAACATTTAAGCTCAACCGAATTGGCTGGTGTTTCGTTACATTTGATGGTAAATCTGTCTGTGTTTGTGCAGCCTGTAAGAGCCAGGGTCTGTTGGAGTGCAGGAACGGTCAGTGTATTCCTTCTGCGTTTCGCTGTGATGGAGAGGACGACTGTAAAGACGGCAGCGATGAAGAACACTGCAGCAGAGATCAGAGTGAGACGTCTGTCTGCCTAGCACTTGTCTCAGATCGCCGTCTTCTTCTCTGATTCTTACATTTCTGTTTTGCTTTTTCCAGATCAGGGTACGTGTGTTCCCGGTCAGCCCAGCTGTATCTCCACTTCCTGTCCGTCATTGTGTGCGGGGGGCACCGCCGCCTGTGACCCCCGAAACAACAACAACAACTGCAGTGAGTTCTCACTCTGCAGCAAGAACCGGACACAGCACCGGTACATAAATGTAGAAGTATTAAGCAGCAGAAATGGAAATCCTCAAGTAATTGTACTTATGTACATGTACAGTATGCAGGTACTTTCCACCACGGATGTCTGGGTAAAGTGCATTTGTTTGTACAAGCTGATTGGTACATGTCTCCCTCCGGTGGTGACTCTGCGTCTCTGTGTCTCAGCTCGCTGTGAGCCCATCACCCTGGAGCTCTGTATGAACCTGCCCTACAACCTGACCAGCTTCCCCAACTACCTGGGTCATCATTCCCAGCGAGAGAGCGCCGTGTCCTGGGAGTCCTCTCTGTTCCCCGCCCTGGTCCAGACCGGCTGCTACCAGTACCTCATGTTCTACGCCTGCACACTGCTGGTACCAAAGTGCGACCCGGTCACCTTGCAGAGGGTCCCGCCCTGCAGGTCAGCAACTAGTTAGTCAGTTAGTTAGTTAGTTAGAAGGTACACCTGCACCTTGCTGGTGTGACCTGGTCACCCTGCAGGAGAGCAAGTTAGTTACTTAGTCCGTCAAGTTGTCGCCCTGCAGGTCATGTTCCATTAGTTAGTACACTTACAAGTTAGTAAGTCAGTTAGTCTCTCAGTTATTTTTCCGTTAATTAGCTAGGAAATTAGTAAGTCTCAGTCAGGTTGTTAGTCTGTCTGTTAAAGTGTTAGTAAGGTAGCCTGTCAGTTGTTAGTCAGTTGGGTGGTTATTTGGTCAGTCACTTTGTCACTTAGCTAACAGAAGTTGGTGTTTGTTAGTTATCGTGTCAATGAATGATTCAGTCTTACTTATTTTTTTTTATTTAATTGATTACATAAATTGAAAACAATATGGGCCCAAGTACTGAGCCTTGACTTTGGGTTCTACCTGACAGATAATTTGCAAACCAATCTACTGAATGCTTAGACAGGTCAATGCTCAGTAGTCTATTTGGCAGAACGCAGTGATCAACTGTATCAAAAGCTTTTGAAAGATCTATGAACAGTGCAGCGCATATTTTCTTGTTATCCAGTGCCCCAACAATATAATTTATCACTTTCAATGCTGCAGATATGGTCCTGTGTTGTTTCCTAAAACCAGATTGAAAGGGGGATAAGATGTCATTTGAATTAAAAAATTCCTTTGGCTGCTCACCAACCAAGCGTTCAAGGAGCTTTTCTAGAACACACAGCTTGGAAATAGGCCTATAGTTGTTTAAAATGGAGGGATCGCCCCCTTTTAGTAGGGGTGTAACATGGGCTGACTGCCATACTTTGGGGATGTCATTTTCAATAAATGTTAAATTAAAGATATAAGATAGAGGCTCTGCAATGAAGTCAGCCGCTAACTTTAGAATCAATCATGAGGGGGTAGTTCACTACAACTAATGTTTCCAAAGGAGGCTTTCATGATTTTCCAGAAATGTTTGGGATATTTCTCAGTTGCCAAAAGAAGACTCAATCAGCATCAGTCTTTGATTTCCTGGCCTTTGACCAGGCAGCATCCCTTTACTTGAGAAGGCAGGAAATCTCACGAGAAAAACAGGGATTGTTTCGGCCTTTGACTCTAAATTTGCGTACAGGAACATGCTTCTCTATGATCCTAAGAAAACCATCATAAAAGTAGTTCCAGGCCAATTGTACTTCATCTATAAGAAAGATTTTGTTCCAATCAAAGTGAAACAGGTCATGTGAAAAGGCTTGTTCACAGAAATGCTTCATATCCCTTTTGAAAATAATCCGAGGCCTCCGTTTCGGGATTTTAGCATTCCTAACTGCTGCGATTGTACAATGATCACTCAGGTCATTAGCAAACACACCAATATCTGAGAACTTGTGTGGAGCATTAGTTAAAAACAAATCAAGTAAAGAGGACTTTTCAGGGCATTTGGGCAGATTTAAAACTATCTGAAATGGAGGACAGCCAATCCAGGTTATAATCCCCGGCTAAAAGTACCTCTTCAAATTCAATGCTCGATACATGATGATTTAAAGAGCAAAGAGTACTTCCTCAGTACTTGCTGAGGGTGGTCTATGGCAATCTATGACCGTCATTGTTTGCCCCAATGCGAGCTCCATCTTCAAGGCTAAAAGCTCTAGCTGTTTACTAATGGATACCGAATACACAATGTTACAAAAAAAACTATTTTTTATATAAATGCTAATGCCACCAACCTTCCTGGGGCGGTCACAACGGTAGACATTGTCACCCTTAATTGCTATATTCTTATCTAAAATAGATTTACCAAGCCATGTTTCTGAGATTACAAGAATATCAGTATCTGTTGAGTGGGCCCAAGTTTGTTTAAAATCAAGTTTGGGGAGTAGACTTCGGGCATTAATATGAATAAAACCCTAGTCTAGCTCTAGTTTTGAATTAGTTAATGATTAGGGGCCGTATTACAGAAACTTCCTATCCTAACTAGGGATGCACCGAAACGAGAATTCTTGGCCGAAGCCGAATATAATGAAAAAATTTGCCGAACATCGGACAAGTTTCTTTACTCAGTGTTTCCCACAGGATTTGGAGATACTATGGAGGGTGGGTCCGTTTACTTTTAATGGACACATGTAATATGTTCTATACTTTCTGTGAATTTAATCCAATAATCTTATTTGCCTTCTGTATAGACACCTTATTTTCAAAACCTGACGTTGTTACATGTGTATCCTGGTGCTAAATTCATCAAGTCCAACCCATTTTGTAACATGAAGACTTCACAGCCTCTCTTCAGGAGGTACTGCAACGCTTGTCTTTGTAAAGAGAGAAAATGAATGATAAAGTCTCTAACCTGCCTGTCGACTCGCACTGGTCCGTTTCAGTGGATTTACCATAAAGGCTTGAATACGGGTGCACTATCACTATATGAGCACTACTAATTTAGGTGCGGCTAGCTTAATCACCAGTGACAGAAACACTTAAAGCGGTTATTTTCTAAGAAGTCAGCCACAGATGGAGTGGACAGTTCAGCAGAACTGTGGCCTCAAACTGCGATTTATGCGGCTTTCTCAGACACTTTAAAATGCTTCCACACTGCCGACATGTCAATGTAATTGACTTTTGTTTGCTATTTTTGGCCGATTAATTTCAGTGACCGAACATTCGGTGCATCCCTAATCCTAACTGCTTGGTAACCATGGTAATAAGGGTTGTGAATAAGGCAATTACAGATAAACAGTTCCTAAGTTAATGTTCCTTTCCGAACTACAGATAGGAAAAGGGTATTAGAGAAGCACTAACTTCTTAAAACCTTAAATAAACTCTCCTAACTTTAGGATAAGTGTTGAGTTGTCCTAACTTTTACTTTTCCACCAGGTAGTGTTTGTAACTCTTTTAATCCACATGGTCGCTCTTTTGTCACTTTTAATCAACAATATGTCAACAGGCGGAACTTATTAATGG
>NW_024043291.1:0-13651 GCF_014851395.1 Micropterus salmoides | reverse complement strand
TTCAGTTCATTCAGACAGTGGAACAGATTGATGCTTTTCTCTGCAGAGGGAGTCTGTTCGATCTTCTTCTTGATGTACTCAACCACTACCTGCTTGGTTTCTGAGCCACTTCCTGTCTGAGTCAACAGGCCTCGTAGGAGATTCTGATTTGTCTGCAGTGAAAGTCCCATGAGGAAGCGGAGGAACCAAGTCCAGGTGTCCATTTGGACTCTGTAAAGCCTTGTCCAAAGCACTCTGGTAGAAATGTGTTACTTCAGATTTATCTTTTATTGTTTGTTCTTCTGCCAGCAGATTGACACCAGAGTTGATGAAGGTCAGATGACATGAAGAGCAGCCAGAAATTCCTGAACGCTCAGATGGACGAAGCAGAACACCGTGTCCTGTACAGCCCACTCTCCTCTTTAAAATCTGTGTGAACCTCCTGAGTACCTGAGGCTGCTCTGATATCGATGCCACACTCTGTCAGGTCTGATCATAGAAGATCAGGTTGCCTTTCTGCAGCTGCTCAAAAGCCAGTTTTCCCAGAGACTCAATCATCTTCCTGCTCTCTGGACTCCAGTGTGGATCTGTCTCAGCTCCTCCATCATACTTGATGTTCTTCAGTTTGGACAGAACCACCAGGAAGTGGATGTACATCTCAGTCAGGGTCTTGGGCAGTCTCCTCCCTCTCTGGTCTTCAACACCTCCTCCAGAACTGTAGCAGTGATCCAGCAGAAGACTGGGATGTGGCACATGATGTGGAGGCTTCGTGATGTCTTGATATGGGGAGATGACTGCTGGACAGCTCTTCATCACTGACTCTCCTCCTGAAGTACTCCTCCTTCTGAGCGTCAGTGAAGCCTCGTACGTCTGTTACCCTGCCAACACACTCAGGAGGGATCTGATTGGCTGCTGCAGGTCGTGTGGTTATCCAGAGCGAGCAGGGGCAGGTTCCCCCTGATGAGGTTTGTCACGCACATCCCTGAGGTGGACTCTGTAACATCAGTCAGGACCTCATTGTTTGTGGATCCAGAGGAAGTCGACACTCATCCAGACCCAAGATGAACACAACCTGGAACTCTTCAAAGCTGCAGATTCCTGCTTCTCTGGTTTCAGTAAAGAAGTGATGAACAGTTCCACCAAGCTGTACTTTTCCTCTTTCAGCACATTCAGCTCTCTGAAAGTGAATGGAAATGTGAACTGTATGTCCTGGTTGGCTTTGTCTTCAGCCCAGTCCAGAGTGAACTTCTGTGTTAAGACTGTTTTCCCAATGCGCCACTCCCTTTGTCATCACTGTTCTGATTGGTTCATCTCTTCCAGTGAGGCTTTAAAGATGTCTTCTTGTCTGATGGTTTTCTGGCTGTCTGGTTTCCTGGATGCTGTTTCAATCTGTCTGACCTCATGTTCATCATTGACCTCTGCAGTCCCTCCCTCTGTGATGTAGAGCTCTGTGTAGATCTGGTTCAGAAGGGTTGGTTTCCTGCTTTAGCAATCCCCTCAAACACACCTGGAACTTCTTCAACAGGTTGACTTGAGTTTATACGCTGACAAACTGCAGAATGACTTTCTGAATGAACCGACAAAACAGATCAATCAGTGATTGATAAAGTCCATGTGACAGTTTAATTTCCTTATCTAAACATGTTTCCTCCATCTGTTTAGTCATCAGTAATATCCCGTTTATCCAGCAGGTTAAATCTTAGAGAAATCCTCTTACTGCTCTGCAGACGCTCAGCCAGCTCCTCCGACCAGTCACTCTTAAAGGACACACTGTGTTCAGGTCCACGTCCACCAGATGCTGTCTCCCATAGATCCTGTTTGACAGAGAGGAAGACCACTGAGGATGGAAATTGACTTTTTAGTGTTCAGCCACAGAAGCTGCTGGAGAAATTAGTACTATCAATATGAAAAGGAAAAGAGATCAATAAAAGCTGAAGCTGAATGATTTCAGTCTGTGTATCATCGCTTCATTTCCAGCAAATATTGGACCAAACCAGGACTAAAATGTTCTGATCTCTGAGCAGATCTTACTGTTCCTGACAGATACCAAACTTACTGTGGCTCCATCAGCAGCAGCTCTGTTGGCCTGTATTCTAACGTTTGCATTACTAACTCACCACAAATATCCGACTGCTATTTACAGACTTGGTAGTGAAGCATTTTAGACAAATCCAAAAGGAAGCTTCAGACTAAAAAGAGCTGAATTTGATTTGTGGAACTCAGACTGCTGAAGCCTCATATTGTCCTCAGCTCAATTTTCCACTGTCTTTTTCCAGAAGCAGGACTGTGGACTCTGTCCTCCATCACTTCCATTGAAACCCCATCAGGAAGAGATCTCTTCAGGGCCAGTGTGCACAGGAGGAACAATTCCAGCCACCAACAACTCTTTCAGTGGACATATGGGCATGTCAGTGTTGTTTAGGGACAGACTGGAAAACATGTGGACCTGTCCTTTAATCCTAATCTGGCTCTGACCTTCATCATCATTCTAGGAGAACATGGACATTAGAAGGACAACTGGTCAGACTGGATTTAATGAGGACAAACATCAGCAGGGAGCAACATGAGGAGGGAGACATGAACATTTAGCTCTGATTGGCCAACGCTGTTTAATACTGACACATACTCACTGTCTGTCAGACACATGTCCTCGCTTAAAAGTCATGGGGTGACCCATTGACCGGTCACTCTTGAAGGACACACAGCTGGGCTCAGGTCCAGGTCCAGGTCCAGCAGAGTCTGGTCCCTGCTGCTGCTCTGGGCTTCAACACAACACACACAGAGGTTTGAGAGTGAATAATGATGGTGGAGTGATTTGAGTCCTGGACAGTTAGAGATCCTCATCTCACCTCTGAGCTTTGGTCTGGCTGTCATGTTCCCCACACAGAGTGCTTTTAGAGGAGGGACTCCCTCCTCTCTGTCCTCACACTGACTCATGCTGCTCAACTCACATCCACTTTCACCTGGAGAGGAAACACAAATCATTCATCTGCACATCAACTCAAATCCTCCTTTCCATCATTTCTCCTGGAAAAGATCAGCTGCTCCTCCACTGATTGGCTGCTAGTTTCTGTTTCATATCAGTGGCAGCTGAATGCAGTCAGACAGCAGCGTGAGGCAGAGGAAGCTGCCATCAGCTGACTTCTATTATCAGTCCACTAGATGGAGGCATGAAGCTGCAGCCCAGCACACACACCATGCATGGAGGAGCGGATACATTCACTGAAGGACTGATGTGGTCTGACAGAATCTCTCTTTCTACAGAGTCCCTGTAGAAAATGACTTGTTGCAACAAGCTACAGCTGATTATTTCACACCAACTAAGACTCCAATATAACAACATTACATATTTTCCTTTGTCTTTGACAATAACAACATCTTTTATATAAACAATAAACATTAATTTTTAAAAATATATCTTTTCTAATAATGTTCCTAATAACAACCTCCAATGTTTCCTGTAGAGGATTCACAGGCATTAATTACAGCTTCAGATAGAGACGAGTGTTCAGCTGGTTCTCTTCTAATGAACTGCTGAGCTAATGTCTTTTGGTCAGACCACAGCAGGTCAGCTGATCATGCAGACATGTGACATTTATCTACAGAAAAACAATCTAACATATCTGAATAATCTGATACTGAATATGGATCAATAAAGAACCGGCTGACTGTCTATGCGAAGAAGCTTCAACCAGTTCTGCAGGTAAATCTACTGACAGCATTCTCCGACACTAACAGCTGTTCTCCAGCGGCTGTCCGGCCGAGCGAAGCAGCATTTAGTGGCTCAGACAGCAGGAGAGCAGTGGCTCATCTCGTCCTCCTTCATCCAGAGCTTCCAGTGAAGCTCAGAGCTGAAAGTTTGGAGAAATGAAGTGGAGCAAAGCTAACCACAGCTTGTGTTAATGAGCAAAACCTTTCAATCTGGTTACATTACCTTCAGCCGGAGGTCCAGGTGGAGAAAATAAGGAAGGCTTTCAGACAAACTGAAAAAGTACCAACTTGTAGAGAAGTGAAACTTTAAACAGGAAACAGCCAGAGGGACGCGTGACTGTTAACCATCAATCTGTTCCTGAGCTGTGATAAAGTCTGTTTGTTTAAAGATTAAGAGCTGGAGGCTGAGGACACGTTGGTTTGTGTTTACTTGGCTTCCAGAAAGCCGAGATCTTTTTTAATTGAGAGCTGCTACTATGGTAACCTAGTTAGTTAAAAAGGTTTTTATTTTATCAAATAAAAGTAAAAAAGTGCAACAATCGTGTTCAGTGACCTTTTTTTCTCTAAAGAGCCTAAAGTCACTGATTTCACTGCAGTCTGACTTCAAACACATCTTAAACTACATATCAGATTGTAGACATTAATTTGTAGTTTTGTGGGAGTTTACATTGTCAGGAGAGGAGGGAAGCTTCCCAGCACGCACCACGAGAAACACACTCCCTAATAAACCCTAGGCCTTTCCGAAACTAGACCTTCGCCACTTCCACTCTGACACTGAGTGAAGTTGAAGTTGAGTTGGAGTCACCCACAGCCAAATCGAGCTCCCTAACCCGCGTAGGGTTTAAATACAGCGCTGAAAAGTTAGCTGTTCATCCAATAACATAAATTTAGCTGCACTGCTATAATATGTGGATCAATTAAACAACAATTATATTAAGATTCAGGATTGCTGTTAACGAAAAGTGTATTTTTGCAATAACGAAATAACTGAAAGCATTTGTTATTTATTTTCTGTTTGTGTCGAATATTTCTGTAAGAACATGACTTTAGAAAAATAAATTTTCTTTTATGAAAAGATTGAAATTCATGTAAAGAAAAGCCTACATATTTGAATCTCTGTATCCTAGCCTATATGAAAAATATTATTCTACATTCACAAATGCAACATTTCAATATAAATCATACTATATATTCTGGCATTATGTAATATTTCTGAGGATTTATTGACAGAAATGCAATTTAATATCCATAACTATGTTTTTAGTGGTGTGTAAAGACCTTACATAATGAACCATTATGTTTTTATTACCTTAGAATGAGACATTTTTATCTACATAACCGCGGGCACCCCCTGCTGTGGAGGTTGCCGTATTGTGTCATGTTTCTACAATACCCGACAACGGACAAACTAGAGAGCACGTTTCATCATCACGGCTTCTTCTCCTGCTTGTGTAATTCCTGCAATGTAGATGCCCGTCTCTTCTAATTTATTAGAAGTAAGAAGTGAAGTGACATTTGGACAAATGAACGAGCACACGTGTTACTTAGCATGAAAGCCGACAGCCTGTGGAACTTTATACCATGAAGCCAGATGGAGTCCGGACCACAGGACAGATACAGACAGCTGACGGCAGAAATCCCGGACATAATTGGTGTGGATTTTCTCAGATGGAAGGCTATAATGTGGGACAGATGTTTTCAAAGCGGAGCTGAAGTTGTCTGTTTTTTTGCTGGACAGGTAATTAAGTTTGTCGGACTTTAGCGATGCAAATGAAAACTGTTGTTTGATAGCTTTAGCTATTAAATATGTAGTTGGATTAATTTCATGTAGCCTTATTGTTCTCCAGCTTTGTGGTTTGGCTTTACCTGTTACGTTAGCGAGACAATCAGCTGATCAGTAATTGTCAATAAAATGATAGTTAGCTTAGAGCATGGAAGCATCAGTCAGCTAAACTTTTACTGCTCTGGTAGAAAAAAATCTAGATGGATTGTAATTTAATGTAGTTATTCTCCAGCACTCTGTTATGGCTTTGTTACATTGACAGAAATGTGCCGTTACCTTCCTGAGACAGTAACAGCAGGGAAGCTCAGATCAGCAGCTAAACTTCACATTTTACTGCCCTGGTGGAAAACATGTATTTCTTTTCACTGCTAAAGGTGATATATGACAAGACCGTGTGCCTATCAACTGACCAATAATGAATACGTGCATGAGCCGAGATCCTCACCTGACAATGCATTCGTAAACTTCATGTATTATGTGGTTTATAATGGACTGCTGCTTTTCAGTAACTATCTTTACTATCTGTGAATCTGTCACCGGAGGCTCAGCAATGTCAGCACAGCTATATATACTGGATGATAATGAAACAGGTAGTGAGCTGGACTGAATATTATAAGATTGTGTCACACTGTATAATAGTTAGACCGCAGTAAGTAACTTTACTGTAGTGTTAGTGGATGGCTCTTCCTCTGTGGTGTTGAAGAAGAAGAAGTTTTATTTATATAGTGCCTTTCTGGAGCTCAAGGTCTTTACATGGTACATTTATACACTAATACACAACTTACGATCACATAGGATACATATAGTCACATTTAAACGAAATACATGTTAAATAGACATGTTTTTAACTGTGTCCTGAATGTAGCCACAGACGAAATATTTCGAAGTGAAAGGGGCAGTGAATTCCATAATTTTGGAGCATTAACACTAAATGACCTTCCACCTACTGTAGACAACCGGAAACGAGGGATGGACAATAAACCAAGTTCAGTTGATCTGAGAGACCTGTTGTCCCCATTTTGTTGCAGTATTGTATATTATGTGGGTCATGTTAGTTACAGCAACGGAGAGGTGGAGAAGCTTTGTACCTGAGTATTAGTAAAATGACAATAAACTAAACTGAAGGTTACGAAGCAAACAGCGGCAGGTCCGAGCTACTGTAGCATTAGCTGGCTGCATCACTATAGGCTAACGTTGGTAAACAAATCGCTCCACATTTGCTTTTTACCTTTACATCTTTTCTTGCAGGCTGAATCAACAGTGGTACACAGGATAGTAACATGGGTCACGTTAGCTGGTGAAGTAATATGTAAGTGATATAACTTTGCACCGGATAACAAAAGCAACTGCTAAGCGTTAGCCAGCGAACTAACGTGACTTTCTAAGTGTTTCTCCAGCTTTACTAATGCTCACTTTGTTGTGACTCGACATCATCTGAACCTGTTTGGTCTGATGGGCTTCGGCACAAACCTTTATTGTTGTTTTGTATCCTTACGTGGAGCCTGTGTTTTGTTGTGAGCCGATTGCTTGATGGTGTTATTGGACTGCATGTCATTAGCTGTCGTGTTGTCGCTGTAGTACGAGAGAGGTTCGGGAGTCCAACCCAGAGACCTCACATTAAATGCAGAATAGTGGCTGATGCAATCAACAGAGAAAACAGGCGTGTGCTTAATTTACAAGTGTGTTTTGAGCCCATTAACAATAAGGCAATGAAAATTTGATTAATTTCATTGAAAAACTTACATATAGCCCCTTTATTAATGAACAAGTAACAATAATATTTAGAAAAACATGGTTTTACATAATTTCTTAACATATCTATCTAAAGAAACCTGATTTCTTGACTGACTGATCTCTTCTCTCATAGATGACATCTTTGTCCTGTCTGAGGCACCGTAGCTATACTGCTCGCTTGGATAGGGGAGGGGGGGGGGTGTAATTTGCAACCCTCACCACTAGATGTCACTAGAACTTACACACTGAACCTTTAAGATAAACAAACACTCATTAGCTGAAAGAGATTAGAGCACAGCCTTAAATACAGTTGTTGTTAAATTAAGTGATTTTGCATCATCTTTACAAAATGTTCCCATATTTCATTCAATATTAAACTTAGTCAGCATAAAGAACTGCTTACATGGATATATTCTGTTAAAGCTTTGAAAATTCACTTCTGCTGCTGTTGGAGGAGGAAATGTTGAATATTTGCTCCTGATTGGACAAAACAACACAATAATCCAACTTTATTGACCGTTGTAGTGGAAATGTGTCTCTGACTGTTTCTCTGGACGTTATTAAGAATCATCAACGTGTCTTCAAGATTCTGTTCAAAGAAGATTTCACTATCAATACTGACATCAATCAACCAATCAATCAGCTTTTAAAGCTCCTGATCAGTATTCTGTGGATTGAAACTAAAGGTCGTCTCTAGAAGCATCAAGAGACAGCCAGCAGCAGCCTGAGAGCAGATATAAAGAGGATGTATTATGCTTTTTGGCTTTTCCCCTCTCCTTTATTGAGTTATATCTCTATCTGCCAAAGGGAGTTCCCATCTCCCACAGAAAACTCTGCTCTGAACTGAAAACAGCTCGTTTTAAGTGCAGCCATTTCCCTTCCTTCACTGTGACGTCACAATGAAAAGGCGCCATAAAGCTGTGTAGATTTCGAATATTGACAGCTTGACAAGAAGTGATGGCAGAACAAAAATGCTTTAATATTTTCGGAGTTGAGGAGCTTCGCAAGTGGCTGCGTGGGAAACCTGCTGTGACCCGCGGGAGGAGCGTGAGGCCGGCCAGCCGCCCGCTCACAGAGCCCTCTGCTCCCGCCGTCACACAGAGCGCTGCAGCAACAACGGCAGAGGAAAACACAGCTGGAAGCTTTTCATACCTGTGGTGGGAATTGCGTGTTTAAATAAACAGCTCAGGCAAACACTTGTCTTTCTGTGAATTTTATTCAAGTTTTCTGCAGAAAGACTCACAGCAAAACACATACGCCGTGTACATGTATGCTGGAATGAGTGAGGAGAGCTCCGTGAACCTGTTATTTATCCAGCTTTAGGGTCAATCTTATCGTCCCACAGAGACACATTGTCCCTGAAGTCTGGATAACACAGAGAACAGAGATATTCTGACTGTTACGTTTACACAGATTCAGTGCCACATCACAGATGAGTCTCCCTGAGTCCAGGTTACATGCAATATGTTTGGAATTCCCATTACATACCGCTTATCTGTCTTTACATTCTGAGGAATGTTGAAACGTTTTAACTTAAAAAAGCATTAACATTACATTAGCATTAAACATTACATCATGCCAGTTGTGTGTGGCGTCGCTATGATGACAAGCTACGTACTATCTCTGGGTACTGTCTGCAATGTCACCAAGACCTGCCCTCAATTGGCACCGACTTATCTCTTAACTCAGGAACCTTAGAAACAGCTGTAGAACCAGATACATGTTTAGACTGTTTTGCTTCCCTCAATCTTTACCAACTAACTTCAATAATTTCTTCATCTAAACCATCAACCTGCCTCTTAGACCCCATCCCGACTAGGCTGCTTAAAGATGTTCTACCCTTAGTCAGCACCTCTATACTAGATATGATCAATCTATCTTTATCAACAGGCTATGTACCACAGTACTTTAAAGTAGCTGTAATTAAACCTCTTCTGAAAAAGCCCAAACTTGATCCGGATGTTTTAGCCAACTATAGACCTATATCTAACCTTCCATTTCTCTCTAAGGTTCTGGAGAAAGCAGTTGCTAAACAGCTGTGTGACTTTCTACAGAGCAATAGTTTATTTGAGGATTTCCAGTCAGGATTTAGAGCTCATCATAGCACAGAGACAGCACTGGTGAAAATTACTAACGACCTCCTTATTGCATCAGACAAAGGACTTGTCTCTGTACTGGTTTTATTAGATCTTAGTGCTGCATTTGATACCATTGACCATCAGATCCTATTGCAGAGACTGGAATATTTCATTGGCATTAAAGGAACCGCTCTAAGCTGGTTTAAGTCCTATTTATCAGATCGATTTCAGTTTGTACATGTTAACGATGAGTCCTCCATGCACGCCAAAGTTACTCATGGAGTTCCTCAAGGATCTGTCCTTGGACCAATCCTCTTCACTTTATATATGCTTCCTTTAGGCAATATTATCAGGAATTATTCCATAAGCTTTCATTGTTATGCAGATGATACTCAGTTATATCTATCGATCAAGCCAGATGAAACTCATCAGTTAGCTAAACTTCAAATGTGCCTTCAGGATGTTAAAACCTGGATGACCTGTAATTTTCTCATGTTAAACTCAGATAAAACTGAAGTTATTGCTCTGGGGCCTAAGCACCTCCGTGACGCATTATCTAAAGATATAGTTTCCCTGGATGGCATCACCTTGGCCTCCAGCACCACTGTGAGGAATCTTGGAGTTATCTTTGATCAGGACATGTCGTTTAAGTCTCACATTAAGCAAATTTCAAAGACCGCCTTTTTTCACCTACGTAATATTGCGAAAATCAGGAACATTCTGTCTAAAAATGATGCAGAAAAACTAGTCCATGCATTTGTTACTTCTAGGCTGGATTACTGCAATTCCTTATTATCAGGCTGCTCGAAAAAGTCCATTAAGACTCTTCAGCTGATCCAGAATGCTGCAGCACCTGTTCTGACAGGAACCAGGAAAAGAGATCACATTTCTCCTGTTTTAGCTTCTTTGCATTGGCTTCCAGTAAAATCCAGAATAGAATTTAAAATCATTCTTCTTACCTACAAAGCTCTTAATGGTCAGGCACCATCTTATCTTAAAGAGCTCATAGTACCTTACTACCCCACCAGAGCACTGCGCTCCCAGAATGCAGGGTTACTTGTGGTTCCTAGAGTCTCCAAAAGTAGACTAGGAGCCAGAGCGTTCAGCTATCAAGCTCCTCTCCTGTGGAACCAGCTTCCAGTTTGGGTTCAGGAGGCAGACACCATCTCCACATTTAAGAGTAGGCTTAAGACTTTCCTCTTTGATAAAGCTTATAGTTAGGGCTGGCTCAGGTGAGTCCTGAACCATCCCTTAGTTATGCTGCTATAGGCCTAGACTGCCGGGGGATTTCCCATGATGCACTGAGCTCTTCTCTCCTCTACTTTCTCTCCCTCTGTATGCAACCTTATCCCATTATTGCATGTTACTAACACAACTTCTCCCCTTTCCGGTAGCCTTGTGCTTTCTCGTCTCTCTCCTCTCTCCTATCACTTCCTGCAGGTTTTCTGGCTCTGGAGCTGTGGAGTCTGGATCTGTGGCTGCGGGTCACCTGCTGCCCCCGTGTTCCTGCTCGACACCCTCTGCTGCAACGACTATTGTTACTAGTCTTATTGTTATTATAATCATTAACATTACGATGGTTACCATTAACACTATTATAAATATCTGTACCATTTTTCATTTAGTCTATAGCAACATTACCTTCACTGTGTGTACCTCTGTGTGTATATTGTGTAGGCTGCCTCCCACCCCTCTCTCTCTCCTTACATCTCTCTCTCCTTACATCTCTCTCTCTCTCTCCTTACATCTCTCTCTCTCTCTCTCTCTCACCCCAACCGGTCGAGGCAGATGGCCGCCCACCCTGAGCCATGGTTCTGCTCGAGGTTTCTGCCTCTTAAAAGGAAGTTTTTCCTTGCCTCTGTCTCCTAGTGCTTGCTCTTGGTGGGAACTGTTGGGCTTCTGTAAATAACATCACAGAGTACGGTCTAGACCTGCTCTTTTATGAAAAGCGCTGTGAGATAACTGTTGTTGTGATTTGGCGCTATATAAATAAAATTGAATTGAATTGAATTGAAAATGGAAAACGGAGCAGGGCCGAGTAGAGTAGATTCTATCGATTTGCGCTATGGTAGCATTATTTGGCAAGGCAGCATAGATCGTCAGAACACCGGCAACAGTTCAACGTTTAGTCCTAAAAGATGATACAACCCCAACTCTGTTATGGCCTGGAAATTCACAATCACAACCTGTAAGCATGCTTTATTGGTTGTGAATTATATTTAAACACAGCAATGTAACTTCACAGACTGTTCAAGTGCGGAGTTGTTGTAAACGTTGGCTAACACAGCTAAAGTTATAACTATAATGCTAATGTTACACCAGATGTGAAAGCTACTGAGCAAACGTTCAAATAGTTTGGCCAATTTTTATGTAAAATTGAGTTGAAATATGGTGATTTTTGTTGTGGTTTATGGCAAGATGTGGAACAATGATGTGGTGGACTTGTGAGTAACTTCTACCATCTGCTAGGTTACGGTCGCAGTCTGAAGCGGCTTTGATTTGGATCACACTACCTTGTTTCTTACGACCCGCCCTTCTCTGCTTCTGATTGGATTGTATTCCTTACCTGGGAACATGTGCAACTCCCAATAAAGATTTTGTACAAGTAAGATGCATCACTCTGTAGCTCAAGAGCGGAGCGTACAACACAGGGTGAAAAGAGGAGCTGCAGCAATGTGCAGTATGAGAAAAATATGGTGTTTTTTGAAAATTAAACCATGTAAACCTGTTCTGGTACAACCGCTAATTAAGATTTTGAACCTGAAAATGACTCCCAGAGAAACTAGCATGATCACTGTCAGTAACTGCAGCACTGCCAATAATCCTGATGTTCACACTGACATTATTCCACATTCACTGCATTATTTTAGCACTAATGATCGTCAGGCTGATGAGCACGCTCTATATGTGAATACAGAGATTATTAAAGTGCTACAAACACTGAGCTTCTTTCTAAACTGATTGAGAAATAATCACAGTGTTTACTGCCCTCCAGTGGTCACGCTGAGTCACCGCAACACTACATTACACTGAGATGTGGCCAACAGGACTCCACTGATTATTAGCTTCACCTTCAGCTCACTTTATTTGGAACCACAGGTAGATTTGGTTTGCCGGAAACAAGGCGTCCATCTAGACACACATTTTACAAACAACACAGACAAACATGATAAAAGTCCCCACGGCTCCAATAATCAGGACTTTAACAGAGAAACATTAAAAACACTGAAATAAATAAGCACTAGAATAAAAATATAGAGCTTCTATAGCATCATATATCATCAATGTTGCTATGACTTGTTCATCTGAGTGATGCTGCTGGAACAAAGCTGCTTTGATTCGGCTTTGTTCTTGACACCAAAGAAGATGATCCCATGATAGAATAAGGTGCTGCTGCTTTATTCAGAGTGGAAATAGGATAGTTTCCTCAAAGTAAACAAACGCTGGAGCCCCCTTTTTTTGCTTCAGAGTTCAGTTTGGATCAATAACTGTCCCCAGATATTTGGGAGCTGCCACACATTCCCTGTCTGAGCCTTCATGCATGTGTGTGGGCAGGACTTCTAAAATCAATGATCTTTGCTTTTAGATGTTGAACTGAAGACAGGACTCCTCACACGGCCTGACAAAGTGCTGGATGACCGGGCCGTGGCTGCTCTCATGGTCCTGGAGCCAACTGACAGTAACAGTCGTCTGCAGACTTTAAAATGCTGCTATTCTCACACGTGCCTGGAAACATGTTTCTGTAGACGAGCAATAATATGGGCCAGAGCTCCCATCCTTGAGGGAAGCCAGTGGAGGAGTAAACTTTCCACCATTTAATTATCAAAGTTTCCATCTTTAAAGGACTGGAAGTGGAAGAAGTTTACACAAAGTTCATTGATGAAGTTATTACAAGGAGCTGAAAGATTTCTGGAACTGGGATCCTGTAGAGAATCAATTGATCTGTTCTCTACCAGGAGGAGATTCTCCCTCCTACACAGAACACAGACACACCGAGGAATCCAAATCAGGGACATGCCCTGAACCCAAAGCCAGGATAAAGAGGTTCAGTGAATGTGGTGTTGAAGGTGTGGAGGTGGATCAGTGTGTCAGAGGAGACTCTGAAGAAGGACAGAGAGCCAGCAGGACAGTCCATATACACTGCTACTCTACCAGAGGAGGAGGAGGAGGAGGAGGAGGAGAAGGGGGAGGAGGAGGAGGAGGATGTTCTTCTGTTATTGTGTCTGACAGAGTAGCCATCATTATCAGAGCAGATCAGACTACAGGAATGATCATTCCCTCCAAACCTGCAGTCTTTACTGTCTCCTGTCCTTCTGATTCCTCTGTAACTCACTGATATATAAACGTCTCCTCTCCACTCGACCTC
>NW_024043290.1:0-2000 GCF_014851395.1 Micropterus salmoides | reverse complement strand
ACTTTCTTCTTTTATTGGTGCAATTATGCTGAGACATCCTGTCTGTAAAGATGAACATGCTGGATGATCCCTCTGTTCTCCTGTTTGCTCCAGAGTAACTCTGCTGACATCTGCTGGTTAAAAACACACTCACACATTCAGAGAATCAATCTGACTTCCTGTTAATAAGATTTATTTAACTACTCAGGTAACTTTTAGTAACTGGTGCACTGGATTTAAAGTTCTCTGAATTGTGTTATTAAATATGTTTTCAGTTACAGAGCAGGGTTCTCTTGTTATTTTACCCAAGCTTGTAAAGACACAAAGAAAGTTGTTGTGTTGATCTTAAATGTTTTTAATATCTGAACACAAGAAGCTTCACACAGGTTCTGTTTACTGCCAGCAGTACTCGGATATATTTGATCAGAGTACTTTTTACCATGTAGCCTTCTTATTTAGAGTTTGATGTTGATATTAAAGTCCAGCGACTTCTGATATGTTTTTCTTTATCTCATCATTAATGTGAAATCTATAAATGTGGTGCAGTAGTGTAAGAATGTATCATTTATTCAATATACCATATTCTATATTCTTCAAAATGTATTATCTATTTAATATATTAAGTTTTATGTTATTCAGACACTTGTATAAGCATGTAACATCCCTAGTCAGGTCTCCTTGTTAGGAGGACCTATGTATTTGGGAGCTAATGGTGTAGGACCCGAACGATCCAAAGGGGGCCCGTACCCTGGGAAAAGCCTGCCTGAAAGTACTGTTGGTGTCTTCACACCATGTTTTTCAGTGTGGCTTGACGGTCTGTTGAGGCTTACTCAGGTTCTGTCTTGCTTTGACAATAAACTCTATTGCATCGATCTCTGACTGACTCCAGTAGCTTCTTTTGAACTCCAAGTGCTGTCGACCTCCACCAGTACTTGTTAAATGCTGAGGACAGATCAGGGCTTCCAGCAGGCCTGAATCTAGCTTTCTGCCCATCTACAGTAGCCTATGAAGTCCGACAATATAATTACATGTTCCTGTTAACTGTCTGAACAGTGAGTGTGGCAGCTCTACTCATTTATCCCAAGTGCTAACTAGTGAAACTGTGTTAAGCAGGGGTGGAAGTTTAAACTGACCGTAATAAAGTCTGTGTCATGTGGAGCTACAGGCCAGGAATTAATATCAGTAATTTTACCTTTTCTTTCACGTATAGTACCTTCCGACATTTCAAGTTGCATCAATTACAGTGTAAAAACAAACCTATGGTCTCTGAGCAGTTGGTGGGTGTGGCTAAGATGCTAAATGCTAACAGATGCACTTTGGGGGTAGAGATGGTGACACCTACAAGTTCCTGGGGGTGCACCTCAACAACAAACTGGACAGACAACAAGAGGCCCTCTACAGGAAAGGACAGAGCAGGCTGTTCTTCCTGAGTAGTCTCAGGTCATTCAATGTGTGCACCAGGCTGCTGCAGATGTTCTACCTGTCTGTAGGGGCCAGTGTCATCTTCCTCGCTGTGGTGTGCTGGGGAGGGTGCGGCGGGACTTGTGGCGCCAACAAACTGGGCAAGCTGGTGAGGAAGGCCAGCTCGGTTGGTGTGGATGGAACTGGACAGTGTGGAGGCAGAGACTGAGCGGAGGATGAGAGGAAGCTGAAAACCATCTTGGACAACTCCTCTCATCCTCTCTCTGCTGAGCTGAGGCAGCTCAGGGGCTCCTTCAGCCACAGACTCATTCAGCCCCGAGCCTCACAGCACTCAGGAGGCTCATTTGTGCCGTCAGGCTCCACAACACCACAGCACCAAACTGAGAGACTGTTCCTGAGTATATTTCAGACATTTATCTGAGTGTAAATGATCTGACTGCAAATAATTATCACAGGGCAAATAATGTGTAAATATTTAAACATCTATATAGAATATTAATTACATAACGAACATATATTGTGAGTATACAGTTTATTTATATTTAAACATTTGTGTTGAATGTTGCTGATTCTACTGTATCCATTCTTTCACATTTCTC
>NW_024043289.1:0-3336 GCF_014851395.1 Micropterus salmoides | reverse complement strand
TTTAATGCTCAAAATAAAACTTTAATTTAACTGAACTCAAATTAATTAAGCTAATTTATCAATGAGGTGAAAAGGTGCCATATGCACATTTAAAACCGCTTAAGGCTACTTCAAGCATGCCTGCATGTATGTAGACTCAGCTGGGATTAAATTAAATGAGAAAATTCGATCTACAGGAGAAACATATCCGACAACCTTACTGCATTATATTACACTAAATCTTTTTTATTTTGAATTGTCACGTAAGACATTTCCTCAATCAATTGGTGCAAAAAAACCCAAACAGGTGAAAACATGAAAGATTTCTGGGTTGGGCTAAGCCCCCAATGTCTCAAGAGCCTGGAAACGCCCCTGTTGAAACCTACATCAAATATCTCAGACCTTGACTGAGGGTCACTCTGAGGTGATCTGTTATCACGGCGAAGTGAAATGAGCCTCAGTCTAAATTTAGTGAGCATCTGTGAAAATGTAATATATTCTTTAGATACTTGTGTTGTCCTCAGCATTTAGTTATTTATTCATTTATTCAATGGTTTCTGCCACACCGATTGCATTATGTTCAGCATAATTTACTTTTATTTTGAAATCTGCTGCGACACGATGTTACCGTAATGCCTAGAAGAAACACACATCGCAAAACCGCGAGAGAGCGGGCTGGACTGTCGTTTTCGAAGTGGAGGCTGGCTGGACTTCAGTGAGAGGTCCCTGTGAATCATCGAGCAGCTAAAGATGTTTCCTACAAACTACATTCATTCATTAGATAAAAGTAGTAGTAGTAGATAAACAAAGTTATCGGAACTTATTTCCTGGTTTGCACTCAGTGGATCCTGAAGCCACGCCTGCTGCTGGGACTATCACCAGTTAATCTAGCCACCAGTTAAACTGTCACAGCTGCAGGTCATGTTTGACTGTCAAGTCGGCCGCAGTCATCTCGAGCACCTTGTCTCAGAGCCCCGAACACTCACCTCTTTTCATCCTTTCTGCTCGCTGCACTTCCTGATTCCTTCTCTAGCTCAGTGGCGCAGCCGCGGAGTGTCAGCTGATATAGATCATCACGGAGTCTCCCTCACAGGCAAATCAGCATGTGGAGGCTTGAATGTAGTTTCTAGCTTAAATAAATGTGTGTCAGAAAGAAGATTGAAGAACTTAAAGTATTAACGGATCACGTTAATTATTTCCCCACACCGCTATTTTGAGTTACGTTGCTGCTGTCTGCAGGGCTGTGTGATTATTGTCTGGAATAGGACACTTGAGAGAGAAAGGTGCTTTTTATATTTGTCACAAGATTTTAGTTGATGCCTCCACATCTGCTACTCAAAGCCTAAACTGTAACGTTACTAGGACAACTTGACTACTGGACATTTGACAGCAGATATAAAGTTGTCTGTCTTAAAAGGACAACACAAAAACAATTAAAGACGGTCTCCCTTGTTCCATTTTCTCCCACGGATGTGACATAATAGTGCTGTCAACATTAAAATACTGAAGCATCTTTTAGAGGAGCATCTAAAAAAATTTGAATATGTGGAAAAGTTAATTGTGAGCACCAGAACCAGACTGAGATCAGAAACCTTTGCAGGTGTTCTGAGTTAATTAGCTGATTAGAGAGCTCTTCTCCAGCTGACATTTCTGTTTAATTTACAATACAGAAAAGTATTTATTCTAAAATGTTTATACATTTTGAGATACTGGAGTTTTGATTTCCATGAGCTGTGAACCGTACAGCCCCGCAGTTTATGAGGCAAGAGTTCTGCTTGCTGCCACTGGAACCGACCAACAATGAAAACGTTGGACAGCAAAGAGATGTACGTTTTACACTTATATAACATTCCCATTCATAGTAAAATATTCAGCCAGTCTTTTATATGCAATTGATTGTCTAACTGCATTGCACTAACTGATATTAAGTTGTTGCAGTTTCTGTAAGTTCAGTTTCAAAAGACTGTATAAGAACAACGCTAGAAGATACAGCGTATACACCTTGAAATCTGGAAATTTCCAAGTTGCTAGTGAAGAACAGACTAACAGGTGGAGTGGGGGTGCCTAGAAGGAGGAGACTTCGACCGGATGACCCCAGACAGCTTCAGACTCGTTGCAGAGAGACAAGTCAGGAGAGGTCTTGGTAAGTTACACAAATTTGTTGCCTATTTTGCACCATATTACATTTCACTGAATATTTACATTACAATATAGTCTGTAACTATGTTTGATGGCACTGTCTTCAACAGGACCGTTATTCCAACCAGCATCTGATGTGGAAGGATCCCCACAGGAGATCACCTTGCATGTGTCCTGGTACTTGTCGGGCAGGATCACGAGGGAAAGAACTTCAGTTCACTGACAAAGTCATAGTTTTACTCTTCAAACAGAAATGTATTAACATTAAATTCTGTTCATACCTACCTCAAGGGTTTTTTCATTTTGTACAAGCTTCATTTTACTTCTGTGACCAGCACAAATTATTTTCAGTAAGTAGCCTAAAGTTTACAGTTTTGAACAGTAATGATAAGTAAGGCTACAGCTGTCCCCTATTATGTAAATATAAATAACTAAAAGTGGTATAGGAAATGTTATGGCAAAGTTTGAAATTGTTGTCATACTTGCATGAACATGTTCAAATATATATAATGAAAATAAAAGACCATGTACTTTTATTTTTTCATAAATACCATAGAACTATATCACAACTTATAATTAGAAAACATACCTAAAATGTAAATAAAGAGGGGAGAAATATGATAAAAGTGAATAGAAATCTAATAATAAATAAAATGTAAACTACGTACATTTGTTTGATGCCTTGATGATGCTGAGGCAGGTTACTGTGTAGACCTGCGTAGTGTCCTTGAGGATGAGCGAACTTGTCCCTGATCCTCCAAACACAACACCTGGGGATGACAAGTGGGTTTCCCTGGCCCAAAGCTCCATCTTGCCAAAGATGAAGTGTCTAAAGGCACCATGGCGGTACTCCCTGATGTTGCCTAATGTGGTAATGTCCTCCCGGTACAGCCTGGGACAAATCACTGCTCACTAAATACTCACCATTTATTAGCGCCATTAAAAATTCAAATTGGCAACACACAAATCCAGACTAAGCAAAGAAACAACAGCCAAACAGAAATAAATTAAAGCTTGTTTCTTATTTCTTATAAATTATTAACTTAATAGTCTAACATTCATCAAGTCTCCACATCTCCGGTTTGGGTTTTTTGCTGTCCTGAGTTGCCGACAGTTACCTTCATCGATTTCTCACTCATCCATACATTCCACTCAACACTGATGCCACTGATTATCACATTCCATGTTCTGTTAATAGTTATGTTGTTTATAGTTTCT
>NW_024043288.1:0-69625 GCF_014851395.1 Micropterus salmoides | reverse complement strand
AAATGGCTACAAATGATCATTTTATTATTATAATATATTAATAAGACAAACCCACTTTCACAGTGGGCCCCTGGCCTACATGCTTCAGCAGTAAGGATTAACTAAAAGATGCTTAATGACTAAAACTAGACTAAAAACAGTAGTATACAGTCGACTAAATATGACAAAAACTAACAAGGACATTTGACAGGACTAAGACTGAATTTAAAAATGGCACTAACACTATTAACACTAATCAGGAACAAACCAAGCCCTGCTTTGGTTGTCGTTTACTCAGAAGAGAAGATCATCTGGTTTCGACTGTGCTAGTTCGAACGGGGGTAAGAGACTTGTTGACGGACCCAGCTGATCATTTTTCAGCCGGGACAGCAGTGACGGACAAACTGATGCTGCCGCTGCGAACACAAGAGACCACTGATGACACGTACAGCGTCTGAAACTCACCGTGTCCGTCATCCTGGCTGTAGGTCGTAGTGCTGGAGGACGAAGACGGGATCTGATCCATCTGGGAGGAGAGGACACGTCTCCAGTAGACTTCAGGGAGGGACAACATGCAGCAAATAACCTGAGACGAGAGCAGAGGCCATAATGAAGCGCTCAGGGGAAGGACGGCATTTGTTCCGCCCTGCAGCCGCTGCTCCGAAAGGAAACCCTAACAACATCTGATTCACGGTGTTAGCTGTAAGAAACCGTCCAGTGTTTAGTACGACATTCAGAAACAAGCCAACCTTTGGCTGAGTGTTGGTGTCTCTCATGATGGTGGTTGGAGACGGCTCGGACATCCCGTGTCCCACTAGAGTTGGTCCAAACACCCGGGCCAAATTATTGTGGTCCATCTGACACTTGGGGCTCTTCATCACCCTAAAAATAAATACAGCATGTAAGGTGTTGTGTGTGTTGGCTCCACCACAGCAGGGTGATGTCGGGGTGTGTGCTGGTGAGAGGTGTTCTGCATGTTAACTGTGAGGCAGTGAGGCAGCCGGAGTCTCTGCTGCTGACACAGTTCTGTTCAGTGTCCACCAGAAGGCCTCAGAGAGGAGCTGTGCTCTTACTTCTGTAAGTGAAGCATGAGGAAGGCCAGCGTGTCTCTGTTGGCCTTCGGCAGCTCGGCTATGGCCCGGTACATGATGGCAGTGCTGTTGTCTTCATCAGCCAGCTCTGCAACACAGTGATGAGAGATGTGATGCCACAGACGATATTAGGCTCTGAGATGTTTAACAACCAGACTGAAAAGAGAAAGGGTTCCCTCACCCGATTTCACGATGTGATCAAAGTGTATGATTATGATGATGTATAAAAGTCTCTTCTCACTCCTGGTTTCATTTTAAAAGAGTTTTTAACATCACTAACTGATTTGACCTCCTCACTTCTTTCAGACATTTCATCTCCTGCAGCAAAGACAGGTCAACTTTGCTTATATAACCGAATATCAGCGATTTGCCTCAAGGGGCTCTGCACCCCGGGACGACCCCCTCTGTACTCAGAGCCTCCATTCACATAAAGAACAACTCCGCAAAAAACCCTTTCACAGGGAAAGATGAGCAGCAGAGGACACACAGGAAGTCGACGTGGCATTTACAGAAGCGATTCACGACATAACAACAGTATGGATACATGACCTCCGTCTGTCTCCCTCCCTCTCCATACCTGCAGCCTCCATGAAGGTCCTGTGCAGTCTGAAGGTGATGAGAGGCTCCTTCAGCTTCCTCAGAAAGTCTTTCAGAAGTCCACACAGCACATGGACGTCATGGACTTTACCGAGCATGAGCGGAGTTTTCCCCTGGAGGAACCGATCTCTGAGCTCCTTTACCAGACGCTCCCCTCCAGGAACTCTGTACAGTCCTCTCTGTGGAGAGCAGGAGAGCAGCAAGTTAACCTCTGTCCAGCCCTGCAGACAGCAGGACGGCAGCAAGTTAACCTCTATCCAGTCCTGCAGACAGCAGCAAGTTAACCTCTGTCCAGCCCTGCAGACAGCAGCATTCCTTTACAGTCCTGTCTGCAGACAGCGGGTGTAAATACTACAATACCCATCATGCAACTTTGACTTTATCAAGAGTCAGATCTTTCCTGACAGCTGTTCTTGAGTTGTGGTGATTCAGCAGGGGAGCTTGTGGGATTTTACCTTTTAGTAACTCCTCCCACTTTGCAACTCTACTTATCCTCAAGTAGTGTTACCTGGTAGCAGCTGTTAACTTCATTCATCAACATCCCAGAAGGCAACACTCTCCTGACTAAAGGAGGGCTTGTAGTCAGGACTCAATGAGAATAAAAGTCAGACTCATACAGACTGAAGCCTGAGGATGAGCTCACCTCCTCCAGCCCCCGCCGCTCGATCTCTGTCACACAGTCCACAATCAGCCGAGGTACTCTGGGGGGGGCTGTTGGAGCAAACGCCTCCAATGAGTTCTGAAGAGAAAGAAACAACATCTGACTCAGGTCTGTTTTACAGGGTAGTTCAGTCAGCCCCTCTCCAGGCGAGGTTGCCTGGTTTTAACAGCCCCTTCTCTGGTCCCCTCCCTGACCCCCTGTGTCTCTGATCCTGCTGCTCCTCCTGTCCTTTAAATCAAGTCTGGACATTGTCCTTGTATTTTAAAGTGGTTCAGAGGATCCTTCTCTGCATTTCATCGGCTCAGTGTAACTTGTGTGAAAATGGAGGAAGTCAAAAATGAAGCTAATCTGACAGATGCTAAAATGCTAACACCAACTTTTAGGGCTATTTAGAACCACTATGACAACAGAAACAATTGAAGCGATCGGATGGTCTGTAGGTTGCTGCTGCTGTTCTGTCTACAGCCTGTATGTGTTCACGTGTAGTCAAACTGTAGTTAGCTGTTAGCATGGATGTACAGACAGCTATCACTGGATTACTGTGTCACTGAAGGAAACTTAACATGAAGATTCTGAGGAGGTTCTGCAGCGTCTCTCTCTGGTTTCTGATCTGAATTCTGGACATCAGAGACAGTGATGTCCTCAGGAAGAGTCACCCTGAATGATTCAACATGTGTATTTAATGGCTTCAGGCTCTCTCTTTAGTCTTTGTCCTGCTGAAGGTCTGTTACAGTCTAGATCCTTCATTTCACCAGGATTAAAATCTGATGCTGAACGAGGAGTTACAGTACTGAGGAGCCTCCCCACCTCCCCCATGTCCTTTGTCTGCATGGGGCTTAATGACGTCCGAATGAGCCTTAAAGCACTCTGGAGGTACCTGCTGAGCTAAACTTCCTGCCGGAGCGGTGGCAGAGCAGCCGTCAGTGAATTTCAGTTTGCACTCTGGATGAATGGCAGCGCGGCAGTTTCTGCACTTCAACGCCATCTTCCCAAAGCGGATCCTCTTCCCGCACGGCAAGCACGTCTCCGGCCGGATCACCTGCAGGGAGGCAGATAAAGGCCACAGACAGACCGGATGTAAGAACTCGGTCTGTGGTCCTGATGGGAGCCATGTCATAAAGAAATAACTTTTATGTCATAATTCTCAGTACTTCAGTTTTATATTCCATTGGTTTCTGCTGGAGATTTTTTCACATCCAGCACTGTCTGACTGTCCCGTCACTGAAGCTTTATGGTGCCCAGATCCCAGCCTGTCGTCACTGATCCGCTCCCCTCTGCTCACTGTCAGAGCTACATGGACTTCTTCATCTTGTGATGTTTACTAAACTGCCTCATATCTCTTCTCTCATGTAAAATTACACCATCCATTAACTACAAACCTCGGATGTTTCAGGTACTCTGTACCGTTTCCATGGACTTGAGCTGGATTCAACCCACCCCTGGAGCTGTTAAAAGCTTCATTATCTGAGGTTTTACGACTGATCAGGGATGCTTGTTGTCGTCAGACTGAGACACCTGGTAATGAAGCTCGTACCGTTTTAGAAAGAAAGACATGTTTCAGGGTTTTCTCAGCTCTGCAGGTGTACGGCGCTCTGACTGCAGAGCTCTCCACCTTCTTTGCTTCAGTTTCAGGCTCCGTTTCATCACAGGGAAACCACACAGAGGTTTGGTCTGAGGAACAAAAACCAAATCACAGAGTTCAGACTGTGTTCAGAAAGTTTGGGATGTTCTGATTCAGTGTAACTGTGCAGCTTAACGGGCGGCAGCTGATATTTATCTGTCAGTGGAGCCAATGCACATAATTCCTTAAACATCACAGTACTGAAGACTCTCTGAGGACAGTAAATAAATGTTGGGCTCTCACTGATGAACAGAAATCCTCACCTCCTCCTCCTCCTCCGATGGAGATAGCACACTCCTTTGTGACGGTCCGGGATGGGGGGTCAGGGCTCTCCTGGGTGATTCCCACCACCATGTGGATCTGCCCTCCGGTCTCAGGGGTCATCACGGACGCCTTCACTATCGTCTCCACTTCCTGAGTCACACACAAACTCAGCTCAACATTTTAAAGTCACACCACAGACTGGGGAACGGTCTTACTGAGACAGAGGATTCTGGGATGTGGAGTCATCTGTACTAATTATTTTCAACCAGTTAATCAATGTAGCGGGATGCCGGTTACGTTCTAAAGCAGAATAACCATGATGTCCGTGTTTTAATGTCTGATCTTCACGCTTCTTCAGATGGAAACAGGAGCATCAGGGACTTTGTTTCCAAACCTTTCTGGAACTCTTGGGTCTAAACGAGGCTCTAGATGATGTTGTATTTAGCCTTCCTCATCTCTGACTGATGTTTGAGTAGCAGCCCCGGGTAGTGTCTGAAGGCTTCATCTCAGGCTGCACTGCCAACAACATCCACCAATAGATCCTGGTGGAGAGTAACTATGTAGATTTACACTAGTATTTTCTTTGTATGCTGCTTTTACTACACTACATCACAGAAACATTTCAGAATACTATGCATTCTATCATTACAGACAAAACTACCCGACACAGAAGGAGCTGCAGCTCACACATGATCAAAAAAATAACGATCAAATAAATATCTCAGTGAGAGGTGACGACGAACAACGTGACAGGAAAAAAAAAAAGTTTGAGGGTGAAAAACAGCGGCTACGACCCTATTGAACCTGAAGGAATTCTCTCCCTCTTTGGCAAATGAAGCACATTTTTGGCTGTTTAAACATGCAAACGTTTTGTGGCAGATATTTCATGTCCACACCTACAAAAAAAGCCTCCAGTGGCGATGTCCTGAACCCAACAGGAAGTCGGCCACACGTGCCACGTTTAACAGGTTGGATGACTTCTATATGCCAATACTCAGTCAAAGTCAAAGCGCCACCTGCAGGCAACAGGAAGTGACCGACGCAGCCCCAGCACCATGTTTTTTTACTTAGATGCACAAAATCTTGTTGTGGCTCACGTAACATCCTGGAGCCATCCCCTAAACCCAACAGGAAGTTGGCAATTTTAAGTTTAATGGTAATTTTTGTCCATTTACACGTTCCGTACAAACTTCTCCTGCAGAATTAATCGGATCGATATAAAAGTTTCACTGTGCAGTCTAAAGGAACTGTTGAACGTAGTGCTGTCTGATTCGCCGTGGAACAGGAAGTTGTTGTAACTTCAGTGTACTTGCTCACATCTGTACGAAGCTTTGCATGTTTGATGAGAGTCCGGCCCTCAACACGTCGCCAAGCCGAAATTCAATCAATGTTATAGCACCCCCTACTGGCAGCAGGAAGTGAGCCACGTGATGAAAGTTTCCACACCAACATAGATGTTCTCTAGAGCCACACAGGAAGCGACGTTTAACCAACACATGATAATTCAGAGCCACACCGACGACCTCCGCAGCTGCACCGTGGCCGCAGCACGCTCCAACGTGCATCAGGACCAGCGCTGCTTGCAGCTTTGGTGTAACTTACATTTCAAAGTGTGTCTTTCACTAAGACCTGGGAGTGTCTTTGTTCTACGTGGGGCCCACAGATTTAAATGTCTCATCAGATGTTCCTGCTCACCTTGTCCACAGTTTTTCTCTCCAGCAGCTCTGCCGACATGTTCCCGCTCCTCCCTCGCTTCCCAGCCAGAGCGCCGACAGCCGGCCCCATGGACGAGCGCTGCAGGGGACCAACAGAACGTCAGACAAACCATAGGCATGCTGGGAAACATGGAAAGCTCTCGGTCACACTGACCCTTCTCTCTCTGGCTCTGGATCTCAGGGGTTTGATCACTGTTGTGTCCAGGTCCTGGAACAAAATGAAAAACCCAAAGTCCCGTCAGGCTGCTGTCCTGATGGGCAACATGGCTTCTAATCTTTCTAACTAAGCAGAACCTGTTGCTGGGGTCTGGTTCTTAGCAACTATCAAAGATATTTAGTTAATTTAACAAAGTTATTAATATGACTAAAAGATTTATAAATATGGGGCACCACTCGTCCAGGACAACGTGAGAACAGTCTCAAAGAGGTTTGTGGACAGTGAAGGGGGAATCCGAGCACTGCCTGCCACTTTATGTGACTAAGAATGAAGTGAACTCATCAGATGAAAGAAAGAAACCAACGTGAACCCCGATCTGAAGGACAAATTAACAGTAAACATTTAAAAGCAGCAGCTGGTCCTGATCCAGTCTGTGGAACAGACAAACATGTGTACCACGTCGTCATCGGTCCGATCGTAGCTGATATCAGAGTGAGACAGGAAAGATGACTCGTCAATCACGGACAACCTGAAAGAACAAAGAGACAAAGACTCAACAACATGTTGTGCTTCTCAAAGTTTAAATTCCACCTTTTTCCTCTGCATTACTGCTGCTGATCCCACTGAGAATCGACTGGACGACTCCTGCCATCAAAACTACTTAGAGCCCTGGAACCTGTACAGAACGTCTGCAATGTACAGGGTCAACCTGCCACCACCTCCAGATCCCCCAAACCTCCTCATCCACCACTGGAACCCTCCGGAGCCTGGGTCTCCCAAAGAACTTCTGAAACTTCATTATCCTGCACCCCAGGAAATATCTCAAACCTTTTGACATCCTTGAATGAAATCCTGAAATCTTCCCAGGCTACTCTAAAGCAACCAAAACCCCGAAACCTCCCAGAATGAATCCCGGACAACTTCTGAAATAAATCCTCCCAGACTCTTGATTTCAGATGTTCTCAGCTTTATAAAGCCACCACCGCACCACAACCAGGACCCGACAGAAGAACTGACCTGGCTGAACAGAGAGCAGCGGCCACACGTGACCCGGCTTTACTTTCTCCAGTCATTGATTTTAAAGATTCAGAAAATAGTGAGAAATGTTCTCACAGTTGCCCAAACAGACACAATCACAATGCTGATCTAACTCTAATTAAAACTACATTCAAATAATAAAAAGGAAAAACAGCAAATTGTCACAAAATGTTTCTACATGAAAAATAACTTCAACGATTACCAAAATAAACTGCTCATAAATTTTCTGTCGACCCACTAATGGACCAGCTGTACTTATAAACCGTTTCATTTATAACCAAACATCATATTTTATAAAGTCTTCATGTGTAAAAATCTGACTTTGGAACGTAACTGAAGATAAATGAAGTGAAGTAAAAAGAACAAGATCTCCCGCTGAGATGGAGAAAGCGGCATGAAAATGTAAAAGTAAAGTAGAAGTACCTCTAATTTGTACTTAAGTGCAGTACTTGAGTGCATGTACTTGGTTAACGTCACCACCGGGGGCAGTGGAGTCTGTCCAGTAAGCTTCCTCATCTGGAATATATCTGGGCATTTCGTGTGATCACAGTTCGTAACGTCTGAACGTTTCTTCAGCTCCTGATGTGTGAGCCTGAGCTCCGATTGGTGGCTCCGTGTGTCGACTGCAACACACAGAGTCTGTCCGACTCTTCATGGCTCCTCCTCCTCTGTCCCCCGGGGGCCAAACACGTTCATGTAACTTTAACCCTTTCATCAGTGGATACGTGACGGGCTCGTCTCTTACCGTCTGCTGCTCTTGTGCAGCGTCATGTTCGCTCCCTTGTGTTCAAACGTAGCCAGAAGAGATTTCTGTTCATCGTTCAGACAGGCGCTGGACTTACTGTCGTGGACCAGGATGTCGCACATCAGCTGCATCTGCCTCTGCTGTGAAGCACAGAGACAAGACAACGGCAGCTCAACGCGTGTCATGATGGCGGCGCTACAGGAAACATCAGAGTCATTGTGAAGGAAAGGGTCGATCCTCTGCTTCTGTGAACCGGGTCACGTTCAGCGCGTTTGTGACGGAGCGTCTTCGTCATCGCAGTGAAACTATCAGACTGAAGGTGGACAGGAGACATGCCGAGGCTACATCCTCACGAGCAATTAAAACCCCGGAGTTTAAAACCAGAACGGGGTCAGTCTGGACAGGAGGAAACAGAGCGGAAGGTCTGAGGTTTAAAACGGAGGTGTGGGAGAGTGGGTGGAGCCTCAGGGCCACGTTGCCAACTGACTAAAAGACGGATTTCTTATTTGTTGAGTAAAATATTACGTCCAATTGAAATCATGTCCTTTATTGTAGTCAAAATTAACGTAAACATGTTTTTAAGTGTTTTAATAAAAAGAAAAAGGTGTTTGAGGACGGCTGGAGGGGCGTGTCCCTGGTTCAGTTTGATTGACAGCAGAGTGTCGCAGTGAGGAAGAGAGACAGTGAAGTAACAGCTGGGCGAGTTCAGTGCAGACGAAATGTGGAAAAACGGTGGTTCCCTGAACACCCCGCTGTGGACGCAAGCGCACTGCATTTTCCGTTTTGTTTACAAACTTGTCGCCGCTGATTGGGTAACACCTGAGACACGCCCACCGGAAAGAAGAAAACACACCTCGAAGCCCGTTGCAGAACGTTGCAAGAGATTTTGGGATTGAACGCGCCCCAGCTGAAGAGTAATGCTGCGTTCCAGGCAACTCGGAACTTTCTGAACTCCCACTAGGAAAAGAACCGTGAACATGGAGTCAGAGTTCTGCTCCGAGGTTCCCCGACGTGACGAGAAGCAGCTGAAGGAACGGCAGCACATGTTGAAAATGTTAAACCACCCGCTGACGCTCAACATGACGTTCGTTCATTAACACACACTGCTCTGCGTGTTGGCTGACGTAGAAACCTGTTGCCAGGGTTACCAGGCAGAAGGTCGTCTCCTCTGAACTGAAATGTTAAAACACGTCAGGACAGAACAGTTACTGACTTTGGAGGATTTCCACCGGGTGGAACACAGATCT
This sequence comes from Micropterus salmoides, assembly GCF_014851395.1. Taxonomy (NCBI): domain Eukaryota; kingdom Metazoa; phylum Chordata; class Actinopteri; order Centrarchiformes; family Centrarchidae; genus Micropterus; species Micropterus salmoides. Next base: position 60,510 of record NW_024043288.1, on the reverse strand, counting down.
CTTTTTTTACAAATAAACATGAACATTTTTAACAAATGACTTCAAAACTCCATCTGACGTCTTCTCTCCAGTTAAATCGAGAGGTAGAAAACATATCTTAAGCAAATTTCTCCCCCGGAGGAGGGAACAGGAAGTGCGGACCGGACTCACCAGGTACTGGTAGTCTCCTTCGACCTTGTAGCGTTTCTTCATCTCCACGTCCAGCTGGTTCCGGGCGTGTTTCAGTTTGACCTCCAGGGCGGCTTTGGCCACGTCGGACTTCACCAGCAGCTCCTTGTACTTCTTCATCTCCAGCTCGGCGTGCAGCCACTGCTTCCTCATCGCCTCGCAGGTCTTCGCCACCTCAGCCAGGCCTGAAAGAGCCGCAGACAGAACTCTGAATCTGTGTCTCCAGATACTCCAATCCCCATGAGCCTCAGCGGCTCACCGACAGACACTGAAGCTCTGTGATTGGCTGTTAGTACAAACACTACTTCTGTTAATTAACGACGTTTTCACCGCTGATCGATCAGTTCTCTGGTCTTTAAAGTGACGTCCGCTAAAGTCAGAGGAGCGAAGGAACCAGGAACCATTTGAGAGGCTGGAACGAGAGTTTCAGACTCAGGAAGGAGGAAATAGTTGGAGATTGATTTAATAGTTGACGGCTAATCGATTAATTGCCGTACTGTGAGCACCACAACTACCGCGTTTGTGCAGAACTTTAGGAGGAAACGTGAGACAATAAAGAAACAACTTCCTGAACACCGGGTCTAAGGTGGATCTCAGGTGTGACCTGGTCCTGGGTTGGTGGTGTTGAGGGCTCACTCAGATCACAGCTGATGGCGTTCTCCTCCATAGTGATCCTCGAGAGACAAAGAGCCAGCAGCTCCTCCACAAGGCGCCGGAACTCCCCCATCAATGTCCGCTCTGACCCCCCCGCCTCCGACTGCAACATTAAAAGAAACAACAAGACTCTTATTTTGGTAGTTTGGTCCAGACTTCCTCCAGCTTCACTCAGTTAACACAGAATTTAACAGCTGTTTCACAAACCTTCAAAGTAAAAGCCTGCAGCAGCAGATTGAATCCCCCCCCCGGGTCCTGCTGAGTTACTGCAGACGGACACAAGGCCCGTGACCCTCATGTTGCACCACGCAGAGACACCCATGAAGCCCCCCCCCCCCTCTGTGCTCGCGGATCTCTTTCAGCTCCGATGAAGCTTGAAAACATTTCTGACCGATTGGCTGTGCGCGCTCCCGCGAGGCGCACGCGGTGATCTGCGGGATTAAAATCTGGATCCTCAGAAACCCTGAAACTCTGAAACCCTCGGGGGAAGCAGTCTGACACGTGCTCAGAACCAGAAAGGGGGACCGGCTGGAGGTCCGACTCACCTGAAGAGGAAGCTGCAGATCGTCAGCTGCTTCACTGATTTGTCCCGCCGCGTCCGAGACCACGTGACCTTACCTGCTCAAGGCCTGTTGCCCGTGACGTCATCAGCGCGGCTGCTTCGTCACGTGGTAAAGAAATCAATAAGAGGAACCGGTTTGTTTTTCTGTCTGAAGATTTAAAGAACTGAAATCACCTGATAAAAACGAACAAACAGCTGCTGAAGCACAAAAACCAGCATCAGCTGTCTCGTCTGAAGCTGCAGCAGAAATGATGGATGGATTTATTCTGTCTTTCTGAAACCGGTCATGAAGAAAATGAGCCTGGATGAATGGGGACAACATGAGACCGGTCCAGTAGCGAGCAGTGAAGCGGTAAACCTGGTTTCAGCCGGCTCAGATCAGTCTGACAGCATCATGGAGAGGATGCTTCTCTAAAGAGTTTAACCAGAAACAGTCGCTGCATCGCGCTCATCCCCAGACTCCACCGACAAAAGATCAGCAGATTTAGTCGGCTTCTGTCAGAGTTCATAGACCGACTCACTGTTTTAACCACACCCTCGACCTTGTTTTGGTGTATGGTATTGAAATTGAACATTTAGTGGTGTTCCCACAGAATCCCTCTTTGTCCGACCACTGTTTGATAACTTTTGAGTTTGTATTGCTGAACTACTCGCCATTGGGCAAAAATTTCTATACAAGATGTCTGTCTGATAGTGCCATAGCTAAATTTAAGAATGCGATTCCATCAGCTCTAAATACATTATCTAGTCACAAAGTAACGGACTCCTATGCTAATTTCAGTCCCTCCCAAATCGATCATCTTGTTGATAGTGCTGCAGGCTCGCTGCGAATGACACTCGACTCTGTAGCCCCTCTAAAAAAGAAAATACTAAAACAAAGACGGTTAGCTCCATGGTATAATACTGAAACTCGCAAATTAAAGCAAATATCACGGAAACTTGAGAGGAATTGGCGTTCCACCAAAGTGGAAAATTCTCGTTTAATTTGGCAAGATAGTCTTAAAACTTATAGGAAGGCCCTCCGTAATGCCAGAGCAGCGTACTACTCGTCATTACAGTACATAGTTTCCAGTTTAGATCATCAGATATTTTTCATTTGATTTTCATTCATTAGCAACAGCTGTTCCTCCTGAGGTCCACACAGACACACAACTCTATACAGTGCAGGACACAATTACAGAAAGTCACACACACCAACACATAACCCAGCTCTCATCAGGAAAAATCACTCAACAGAACAAACAGAAGAAAAAGAAAACAATAGATGTTATCTAGACATTACATTGCATGACCTAGAGTCTAAGCATCCTGGGATGAGGAAAGCCGTCTCGCCAGGAGATCTTGTTTCCATGACATTTTAAAGCCATGTTTACTGTTCTCCAGAATAACATGCTCAGGCAGAGTGTCTCTCCGTTGCAGTGTTCTTCATCACACTGGTTTTCCTTTTGGCTAGTGGTTGGGTTTTGGGTAGATATTACTGGAACGTTTCATTGGCTCTAAGCTGGTTTAAGTCCTGTTTATCACTTTGTACATGTTAACGATGAGTCCTCCATGCACGCCAAAGTTAGTCACGGAGATCCTCTTCACTTTATATATGCTGTTAAAATATATATTTCCATTATTATTATAACTTCCAGTGAACCCAAACAGATATTACTGGACATCAACAGATGCAGAGAGCAGCTCTGGGTTTCACCTCCTGCTTTGGTGTATTAGAGACGTGTCAGACTGATTTCATGAACTGGCACAAAAGTTTGCTCCAGAGAAAGTCTCACTTTAGTGATCCTCGGGCGTTTCCTCTGGCGCCACCATGACGCCCTACTGGCTCGATTGTGCTGACTCTCTGTAGTTCATCATAGCGGTGTATAAAAAAGACATCTGACTCTACTGCGTTTCTCTTCACACTTTATTCATGCAGCAGGAAGTAGTTTCACATTCACCACAGAAACAACAACAACAACAACAACAGCAGATGCACCGTCACCACAGGATCCCCTCTTCAGATACACACCGCCATGTCTGCACAGGATCACTGCGTATAGAAAGAGCTCCATGTTGGCTCCGGTGCACCTGTGAGGACGTCTACAGGAGCAGGTCAGCCTGCAGGAACCAGCCGCCATGTTGGAGCTCAGTCTGTTCTGCAGGGATTAATAAGGAGTCGGCTGGTTTCAGTCTATATGCTAAGCTAAGCTAACGAGCTGCTGGCTGTAGCTTCAGAATTACTGTATTGACCTGATAATGGTATCAAAATCAAAATATCCCACTGGTCACAGAACGTCTCCGTCTTCTTTTATGACGTCTGAACATTTCGCCAGACCTGCAGCACCAACATGGCTGCCGTGGACTGCGCAGGGCTGAGCTGTGTGGGAGGACTACGATCACCGACGCTAACTCTGCCAGGATACAAAAACTGTAAAAAATACAAAATGATCATGGTATCAAATGAAGCCTTTACAAATCAAATACAGTTAAAAATCCCTTCAGAGGTCACAGAGCTGGAAGGGGAGGCGGTCTGCAGCTGTGACATCACAAGCTGAAAACGGGGTCAGTTTGTCTGCATCCTGTAGGGGTCATGGTATTGCAGGGTTTGCTACTTGCAGGCTACCACTGGATATATTAGCACCATTATTACAGTTGATAGTTCACAAAAAGTCTAATAGTGTCAGTCTGAAAGTTTAAATCTGGTTTCTGAGAAAACTTTTAAATGTATCTTTACTTCATCAATAACTACAAATAACTGGATTAATAACAAACTCTGCAGTCCGGCTCAGTTCAGACTAAATCACAACAATAGAAACATCATGAGGACTGAACGTGTCACTCTGCCACGGACTCATTTCTACCAGCACATTATGGATTCATATGATTCTAATGGTCTCATAGTGATGCAGATTTAAACTGAAGTGGTTCAGACCGATGGAAGATCTCAGAGCGACGTAGACCTGGATTATCCTGAGACCTTAAACTACATGAAGACATGAAATATTGCAGACTAAATGTTAATGTTGAGCAAAGTTAAGACAATATGAATTTCATTTACACTGAGAGGAATATGTTTCTGGAAGGAATGGACGAAGGGTTTTGATGGGTTAGGTTGTCCTCTGGGAACATCTGGGAACATCCAGCCACAGCAGCTTACCGTGTGAAAGGTGTACTGGTGGTAAACAGTTTGTCTTCAGGTGTGAACGTGTCAGGAAGTATGTTCTGGACTTATTCTACTAATACTAATACTACGACTGCCTTTATCAGAGAGTACTGAGAGGCAAAGAGAGCATGAGGAAGTGACGAGTAGATGAAATGTTGAGTACACATGAGTTAAGATTAGAGTACTTCAAATGACTTCCAAGAGCCATACCAATAATATTCAGTACTAGTTAAGTACCAATGTAGTAGGATTTAGTAGTAGTGGTTGGGTTGTAGTACTACTGCAGTTGAAGTAGGTGTAGGATTTACTAGCAGTTGAGGGGGTTTATAGGGTTTAGTAGTATTTGTAGGGTTGTAGAACCATTGTTGTAACATTCAGTGCTACTCCACTTGAACTACAGTAGGTGTATGAGTTAGAAGTAGTTAGAATATTGATACCATTAATAATAATATCATTATTCTAAAATTAAGTACTAATTTTAGGGTTTAGTAATTCTAAAGTACTACTCTTAGTAAGATTAAGTAGTAAAATTTAATATTGTAGTGCTTTTGTAGCAGGGTGTACCATTGTTGTAGCGTTAGTAGTATTTGTAGGGTGTACCACTGTTGTAGCGTTAGTAGTATTTGTAGGGTGTACCATTGTTGTAGGGTATTGTCCAAGTTGGATTACTATTATTTTAGGATTTAGTGCTGATTGGGTTTATGACGAGTTGTTAAATTGTATGGTTAAGTTTTTGTACTTTAGTACTAGCTGTACTGTTGTTCTAGGGTTCGGTACCAGTTGAAGTACTACTACAATATGGTTAAATAGTAGTTTAGAGTTAGTACTAGTTGAAGTAAAATTGTTGCAGGGGATTTAATACGTGTTGCTTAGTGTCTTCAGGGTTTAGTACTTGTTGTAGTACCTTTGTTTAGTAGGGCAGGGTTAGCAGGGTCTAATAGTATCTGTAGAGTTGTACTACCAGCAGGGTTTAGCACCAGCTAAAGTACCTTTACTGAAGAATGTAGTACTACTTGGATGGTTGTTGTAGGATTTGATAGTAAAAGTACAAAATATAGTGAGATTTAGTACTCATAAGGTTTATAACTTGTTGTTGAGTTGTAGGGTTAAGTACTAGGATTGAGTACTGTTGGTTATTGTTACCGTTTTTAAACTAATTAGTAGAAGTTGTAGTGTTTAATACTAGCTGCAGGGTTGCAGCAGGTTTTGGTATACTGTTATTGGTTGTGGCACTAGTTTGCTAGGATTTCATACGAGTTAGTTGTAGAGTTTAGTACTAGTTACAGTACTACTGTTATATAATTTGTAGTGTTGTAGTAGGCTTTAATGTTAGCTTTGTTGTTTAGGTAGGGTTTAGTACTACTTGAAGTACTTCAGTTAAGTACTAGGTACAGTATTATCATTGTAAGATGTGTAAGTTTGTACTGGGGTTCAGCTGGAGATGAAGTACTATTGTTATAGGGTGTAGTACTAGTTGTAAGGTTGTAGTAGGGTTTGTATCTTGTAGTATATGTGACACTTGAGTTTTCTGTTGGACAAACTCAAAGTGACCGTTTGATTCTTCTTCTTTAAGATAAGGATGTAATGTTGGATCGTCCACCAGGTGGAGCCACAATCCTCTGAGTCGAGCGGCGAGGTATGTGGTCATCAACCTGAGCTCCTGTGAAGAAGAAGAAGAAGAAGATGATGATCTGGATCAGTGTATCTTCTTCATGTTCTTCTTCATGTGTAACTGCAGTACTTAGCTATTGTATGTATAAACTGTGTGTTATCTAAAGTACAGGATTTACCCAGAATGCCACTCTGAGCCAATCAGCTGTAGTGATCACTTTATTGATAAGAATTCTCCAGAGACGTGTGTTTGTTTGTGTCCTGCATGTATGAACACTACCTGCCAGTGTGAATCCTGATTGGTGGAGGTTTCGGGGGGCGATCTGGGATTTTGGACAGGGGGGCCCCCTGGTGGTTGGAGTGGGTGGGACCGATTTAGTCATACTGATGACATCATGGACGGGACCATCGTAGTTTCCACGGGGGACGCCGCGAGCCTCAGCCATCTGAGATGAGGAGAGAAACGTTTGATCAGTCATTTTTCTGATTAACTAGTTCATCAACCAGACAGAGACGAACCCCGTCAGAGTTCAGGTAGTTCTCTGGTTAACAGGTACGTTACCTTGCTGTGGCTCTGATCCAATCAGAGTTCAGGTAGTTATCTGGTTAACAGGTACGTTACCTTGCTGTGGCTCTGATCCAATCAGAGTTCAGGTAGTTATCTGGTTAACAGGTACGTTACCTTGCTGTGGCTCTGATCCAATCAGAGTTCAGGTAGTTATCTGGTTAACAGGTACGTTACCTTGCGGCTCTGATCCTCTGTCAGAGTTCAGGTAGTTCTCTGGTTAACAGGTACGTTACCTTGCTGCGGCTCTGATCCTCTGTCAGAGTTCAGGTAGTTATCTGGTTAACAGGTACGTTACCTTGCTGCGGGCTCTGATCCTCTTGTAGACGGCGTCGGGGAAAGCCTTCCGGGGGACGAAGCGTCCTGAACCTTCAGTCACGCTGAGTTTTCCATCCTCCAGAATGACTCGACCGCCGCTGATCACCACCGACGCCACACCTCGAAACTCTAAACCCTCCAGTATGTTGACCTCCACCGTCTGCACACAGGCATGCAGCATGGTGAGGAAGATGATGATCAATGATGAATTTTAATTATGGATGATGAAGACTGATGTGTTGTTACCAGGTTGTGAGTCTTTGCAGAAACACTTCGGGTCTCCTTTGGATTCCAGACAACGATATCAGCATCTGAACCTACAGCGATCCGTCCTGAGCACACAGAGGACAGAAACCCACCATGTTACAGATATCTGAGTACCATTTATGGATATCTGAATATTATTGTAAACAAACAATAGGGTTAGGGTTAGGGTTAGGGTTACTCGTATGTCAGTAAATCATTTCCAGGCGATACCTTTGCGCGGGTAAATGTTGAAGAGTTTCGCAGCGTTGGTGCTCGTTACTGCAACAAACTCGTTCTCATCCATCTTCCCCGTGGACTGCAGAGACAGAATGACAAAGATCTAAATAGCCTTCACATGTGGAAACTACATACATTTACACAACAGCCTCTATCCTTAGAGAGCCTTAATCCAGAAAAAGAAAAACTCCACAAAAACTCAAACAGTTTTCTTTATGTTGCAGAAATGTGCCTGGTGTATAAATTAGACCATAACCTAGCACCACCAACCTAACCTAACCTAAACAATGTGTGTCGTTCTGCAGGGATAATGCTAAGGAGACCAGGGCATCAGTCAATTTAGGAAAACTGCTTTTGCACAGTCAGCATTTTCAATCAGAGCAGCAAATAAATGGAACCATATCAGAGACTGAACTAGCTTCAATATCTATAAACGAAAACACAGCTCAAGACAAACCAGTCATGTGACCATTAATGTAAACCTTTGATTGGAACTGACTGTTCTCTGTCATGGAGAATATTTTATTTATATTATGTATCATAGTATCTGCTGATACTGTGTACAAATGTGATACCAGAACTTTCTTTTACCCTCATTTAAAACCTGTGAACCTCTCATTTAGAGCTTATTGGCTGAGAGAGCCTACCATGACTGGCTGGCGAAAACACTGAATTTCGACAAAAAATGTGGATCATGCCACTTTATTAATCTTTCATTTGGTTTCTTGTGTCTCTGTACCTGGTTTTTAAAGTTTATTGCTGTTCTGCATCTTCTGTCTGTAGTTTATATTATTTTATTTAATCTCTTCTTAATTAACTTGCCTGTTAAAATAAAGGTATAATAAAATGTCAGACTGAGAACCAGTGGTCCAGTGGATCCCATCATTGCAGCCATTATTATTTTTAGCCTCCGACGCAGGGCGTATTGTGCATTAGTCTCTCTGCACTGAAAACACACTCATGCCTTCTGTGTTCGACAAATCAGACATATTCAAATATTCTAATGTATGCAGACGATACAGTTCTATACACACATGGGCCATCAAAAACAGCAGTGGCAACTAAACTTACAAACTCTATGGTAAAGATCAGTGAATGGCTAAATCAGTGTAGCATTCAGTTAAATTTCTCCAAGACAGTTAGTATGTTTTTTACTAAAACTACCAACTCCACAGCAAATCCGGACATTGTAATATCCGGTGAAAAACTTCAAATAGTTACAGAATTTAAGTATCTTGGTATTCTCATAGACTCCAAATTTAATTTTAATTCTCATATCACCAAAACTGTCAAGAAAGTAAAATTTAATCTAATCTAATCTAATTTTCGATTTACCAGGAACTCAATGTCCACCCGAGCAGCCAAAATGTTTATGCATTTTTTCGCATATGACTTACTGCCTCACCATCTGGTCTCAGGCCAACCACACCACTTTAAAACCAATACAGTCCCTATACAAGCAAACACTTAAAGTTTTGGATAAGAAACCACGTCATTTTCATCACTGCAATATTCTGTAAAAATATAATTTATTAAGTTGGGAAAATTTTTCAATTAAGTTCACAAATATCTGTCTAGCATATAAAATCCTTCATGGCCTGGCCCCTCCACCTCTTTGAGATTGTGAGTTTAAGGTCCATCTCCAGTCGCCTCACTCGAGGAACATCCAGAGGGGACTGTGTCATTCCATTCAGGAAAACTACGTTTAGTCAGTCCAGCCTTTTCTATTAAAGCTTCAAAAGAATGGAACAACATCCCAACGTCAATCAGAGAAATTAATAGTTATAATGTATTCCGCTCATCATTAAAACGCTGGCTCCTTAGCAGTCAAACATGCCAGCACTGAACTTCCACCGCCACTCTCTTGAGCCATCTTGCATGTTTTTTTTATTTAATTTCGATACTGCTGCATTTTAATGCTGCAGTTTATTCTGCCTCTTAAGCTTTGTATTATAACTGACTAATGTCTTTGACTGTGTTCTTAATATTGACTCTAGTTGTTTTATGAACTGCAGCTTGTACTCTTATGTTCTGTCGCCTCCAGCTGCATTTCCACTTAAGCTCTGTAGCGCATGAACTCCTTGTTGCATGTTTGTTTTGGCGTCTTATTCCTGCTACTGTAGCAAATGTAATGTTTATTGTATTTTTGCCATGTGAAAATCAATTTGTTTTACCTATTACCTATTTTCAGGGTGCCTATTGTACATCGGGCCTGGGAATACAGATGAAAAATAGCCTTTTGGCTAACTCTGGCATATTTTGAGCTGTCATGTTAATATGCACTGTCCTTGCAAATAAATAAAATTATTATTATTATTCACTCTGTGATTGGTCAGCTGTCTGAAGGTGGGAAGTAGGCGTGGCTTCTCTGTTGGCCCCCTGTTTTCATTCTACAGCTATTTCTGTCACTTTTCACGTGAACACTGAATGTCTTGTTATCCACGTTTGTAGGGTTCACAGTGTGCAGACGGCTCATCTCACCACCGCTCTGTCCCACACCACAGACATCCTCTCCTCGATGCCGTTGGTTCCCTCTGGGATCAGAGTGAAGTCGTCTTTACCGACAGCTTTCTGAGCTGTGGAGAAGCTGGCGTGAGCGCTGGACGTCACCTGGAGGTCTCCACTGGAAAAAAAGGCACAACAAGCACCTCTTAGGTTCACCTGCAACACCTGGGGCCTCATTTATAAACAGTGCGTACGTACAAAACAGGGCTGGAAACGTGCGGACGCCACTTCCCAAGCAAAGGCTGTGATCTATAAAAAACAAACGTGCGTCCTGTAAGTAAACTCTGAACCATGCGTACGCACATAAAGAGGAGAAATGACAAACAGCGACTCACATGGCAGAAGGATGAAACGCGTTGAGATGAACAGGCCTACTACTGTGTAAAATAAATCCAAATATTACCTCTGAGTATTAAAGCCTTTCTGAATAAAAACACCCCTTTGATTGACTTTCCCCGAAGTGCGCAAAAAACACACACAATTTAAGATCATTTGCAGCCACAAAAGATCCAGATTTAGGATCATAAACACAAACAGATTCTGTTTCTGCAAAAGAGCCTCAAATATTTTTTACAGTTTAATTCGGAATCATATTAATTTATACTTGCTTGCAGTGCAATTTATTCTCATAAATCAGGTGAACAGGAGGACATATTACACTGATCCCGTTTTCCCGAGAGCATAGTTTCACACTGCCTATTGTTATCATCATTATGTTCGTTGACTTTTCGAGGCTAATGCTATGCACCAGTGTGTGGATGTGATGCGCTGCTTGGCGTTACGGACAATGTAACACTATTTTATTAAAGAAATCTTTCAGTGTGTGTCACATAAAACAAGTCATTTCTTTTAACTCATCGGCAGCCTCATTAGTGAGTGGACTCTTTGTCTAGCCTAAATGGGCTAACATGGTCGACATGGCGCTCCCTCACATGCACCTCATTTTAAGTTGACTGTGATTTATAAAGGGAATTTGCTTACAGGTGTGCATACGCACAGTTTCATAAGTCTGAATATTTTTGGCGTACACCATTTTGGCTTTTGGGCGCACTTACACTTTTAGTGAGGTTTCTACGCACAGTTTTATAAATGAGACCCCTGGACTGTTGAGGTGGAAAGTGACGCTACATGTATGCTAACCATGCTAACAGAGAGGTGGGGTCATACTAACCATGCTAACAGGGAGGTGGGGTCATACTAACCATGCTAACAGAGAGGTGGGGTCATACTAACCATGCTAACAGAGAGGTGGGGTCATACTAACCATGATAACAGGGAGGTGGGGTCATACTAACCATGCTAACAGGGAGGTAGGGTCATACTAACCATGCTAACAGAGAGGTGGGGTCATACTAACCATGATAACAGGGAGGTGGGGTCATACTAACCATGCTAACAGGGAGGTGGGGTCATACTAACCATGCTAACAGGGAGGTGGGGTCATACTAACCATGCTAACAGGGAGGTAGGGTCATACTAACCATGCTAACAGGAAGGTGGGGTCATACTAACCATGCTAACAGGGAGGTAGGGTCATACTAACCATGCTAACAGGAAGGTGGGGTCATACTAACCATGCTAACAGGGAGGTAGGGTCATACTAACCATGCTAACAGAGAGGTGGGGTCATACTAACCATGCTAACAGGGAGGTAGGGTCATACTAACCATGCTAACAGGAAGGTGGGGTCATACTAACCATGCTAACAGAGAGGTGGGGTCATACTAACCATGCTAACAGGGAGGTAGGGTCATACTAACCATGCTAACAGGAAGGTGGGGTCATACTAACCATGCTAATAGGGAGGTAGGGTCATACTAACCATGCTAACAGGAAGGTGGGGTCATACTAACCATGCTAACAGAGAGGTGGGGTCATACTAACCATGCTAACAGGGAGGTAGGGTCATACTAACCATGCTAACAGGAAGGTGGGGTCATACTAACCATGCTAACAGGGAGGTAGGGTCATACTAACCATGCTAACAGAGAGGTGGGGTCATACTAACCATGCTAACAGGGAGGTGGGGTCATACTAACCATGCTAACAGGAAGGTGGGGTCATACTAACCATGCTAATAGGGAGGTAGGGTCATACTAACCATGCTAACAGGAAGGTGGGGTCATACTAACCATGCTAACAGGGAGGTAGGGTCATACTAACCATGCTAACAGGGAGGTGGGGTCATACTAACCATGCTAACAGAGAGGTGGGGTCATACTAACCATGCTAACAGGGAGGTCAGGTACTGTGGAGTTGAAGGGTCAGGGTTAAGAGGAGGGCTCATGACCAAGGCAGCAGCTGTGGCCCAGTCTTTGGACCAATAGTGAGATCCATCAGTGGCCAGGCTGGCTGTGATTGGCTCTCCATACACCACCATACCTGAGGACAGAAACAGCAGGATGTTTAACCTTCAGCTCAGCACCTCTCCAAGAACCCCCACCTTACTGTGGTGGATCCCTGTGAGTTGTTGGTGGCAGTGTTCCCGGACAGGGTCTCCCAAGGCCAAGAGTCCCAGATAATAGAGGGGACGTTCTTGGCCAGTTTCTGGGGACTCCAGATTAAAAGTGTAGTCCACTCTGAATTTAATCTGAATTAAAGGGTGTGATGAAAAACAGATGAGAATGACGATGTCACCTTTCTTCCTGGCTTTGGCGATGACATCAGCAGCAGATTTGCTCATCACCTTGGTAACGTACAGCGGACAGTTGGCCTGTTTGGCGATTGTGATGGCCCGATACACCGCCTCTGTCTCCACCTGGAACACAACGCGACAACACGCCCACACCATCAGCAACACACGACGTGACAACACAGGTGTGCTACAGGTGTGTCTCAGGTGTGTCTCAGGTGTGCTACAGGTGTGTCTCAGGTGTGCTACAGGTGTGCTACAGGGTGTGCTACAGGTGTGCTACAGGTGTGTCTCAGGTGTGTCTCAGGTGTGCTACAGGTGTGTCTCAGGTGTGCTACAGGGTGTGCTACAGGTGTGCTACAGGTGTGCTACAGGTGTGTCTCAGGTGTGTTACAGGTGTGTGTACCTCCTCAGGGTGAGCTAAAACGTGTCCTTCAGGTCCAGTGATGCCAAGACAGAGAAGCTTCTTCTCTTCCTGAAACACAAACAAATTTGGATTCACTGTGTTGGTGTGATCGTGCTGATAAAAACGAGAGCTACTGTCTCATTGGTCAGGATGTAGTACCTCATCAATGATGTCACCATTCTCAGCATGGACCTGTGCGATGGCTCCAAGATCCCGGAGGACCCCGAATGCCTCGTAGAGCTGAAACCACAAAAACAGTAAGCAGATTGAGAGAAACCTGAAACCTCAGCAACAACAACAACGAACAACAAACAAACAAACAATAACAATAGTGACCGTAGTTCACCTGAGAGTCGGAGCTCTGGTATTTGTCTTTGTAGGCCATGAAGAGCAGGAAGGAGTTCACACCTGTAACACAAAGTTCAGGAGCCCTGATTTAGCTTTGAAACGCCCCTGAACAACTACAAAACACACGTTGTTTCCACCAACTTGCAGAGACGTTAGTGCTCAACAGGAAGAGAGGTGCAAAAACCTGATGACAACACTCTGAACCACTGGAGCTCAACTGTTGCGTTTTCTTGTACCAAAACAAACATGGACGCCAACCAGCAGCAACTTGGTTTCGCGCTTTATTTTGGAGGCACAATCACATAAGAGGAAGTGATTATGTGAGTAACTGTTGCTGTCATGACTGAGATCTCAGAATCAGCCGCTATCAATTTATAAAAATTTTATTTTTCTGCTATCAAAGCAAACTGGCCACGTGGGCCGCCTAGTGCCGACCACTGCCCTACGCTGTAGCCTCGTACCCTACAGCGTAGCCTCGTCCCCTATGCTGTAGCGTCGTAGCCTATTCAGTAGCCTCATGCCCTATGCTGTTGCCTCTCTGCTGCCTCGTACCCTATGCTGTAGCCTTGCTCCCTATGCTGTAGCCTTGTTCCCTATGCTGTAGCCTTGTTCCCTATGCTGTAGCCTTTTTCCCTATGCTGTAGCTTCATACCTTATGGCGTAGCCTCTTACCCTATGCTGTAGCCTTGTACCCTATGCTGCCTCGTACCCTATGCCATAGCCTTGTTCCCTATGCTATAGCCTCGTGCCCTATGCTGTAGCCTTTTCCCTATGCTATAGCCTCGTGCCCTATGCCATAGCCTTGTTCCCTATGCTATAGCCTCGTGCCCTATGCTGTAGCCTTTTTCCCTATGCTGTAGCCTTGTTCCCTATGCTGTAGCCTTTTTCCCTATGCTGTAGCTTCATACCTTATGGCGTAGCCTCGTACCCTATGCTGTAGCCTTGTTCCCTATGCTGTAGCCTCGTGCCCTATGCTGCCTCGTACCCTATGCTGTAGCCTTGTTCCCTATGCTGTAGCCTTGTTCCCTATGCTGTAGCCTTTTCCCCTATGCTGTAGCTTCATACCTTATGGCGTAGCCTCGTACCCTATGCTGTAGCCTTGTTCCCTATGCTGTAGCCTTGTGCCCTATGCTGCCTTGTACCCTATGCTGTAGCCTTGTTCCCTATGCTGTATCCTTGTGCCCTATGCTGCCTTGTACCCTATGCTGTAGCCTTGTTCCCTATGCTGTAGCCTTGTTCCCTATGCTGTAGCCTTTTTCCCTATGCTGTAGCTTCATACCTTATGGCGTAGCCTCGTACCCTATGCCATAGCCTTGTGCCCTATGCTGCCTTGTACCCTATGCTGTAGCCTTGTTCCCTATGCTGTATCCTTGTGCCCTATGCTGCCTTGTACCCTATGCTGTAGCGTTGTTCCCTATGCTGTAGCCTTTTTCCCTATGCTGTAGCTTCATACCTTATGGCGTAACCTCTTACCCTATGCTGTAGCCTTGTGCCCTATGCTGCCTCGTACCCTATGCCATAGCCTTGTTCCCTATGCTGTAGCCTTGTTCCCTATGCTGCCTCGTACCCTATGCCATAGCCTTGTTCCCTATGCTGTAGCCTTTTCCCCTATGCTGTAGCTTCATACCTTATGGCGTAGCCTCGTACCCTATGCCATAGCCTTGTTCCCTATGCTGTAGCCTCGTGCCCTATGCTGCCTCGTACCCTATGCTGTAGCCTTGTTCCCTATGCTGTAGCCTTTTCCCCTATGCTGTAGCTTCATACCTTATGGCGTAGCCTCGTACCATATGCTGTAGCCTTGTTCCCTATGCTGCATCCTTGTGCCCTATGCTGCCTTGTACCCTATGCTGTAGCCTTGTTCCCTATGCTGTATCCTTGTGCCCTATGCTGCCTTGTACCCTATGCTGTAGCCTTGTGCCCTATGCTGCCTCGTACCCTATGCCATAGCCTTGTTCCCTATGCTGTAGCCTTGTGCCCTATGCTGTAGCCTTGTTCCCTATGCTGTAGCCTTGTTCCCTATGCTGTAGCCTTTTTCCCTATGCTGTAGCTTCATACCTTATGGCGTAGCCTCGTACCCTATGCCATAGCCTTGTTCCCTATGCTGTAGCCTCGTGCCCTATGCTGCCTCGTACCCTATGCCATAGCCTTGTTCCCTATGCTGTAGCCTCGTGCCCTATGCTGCCTCGTACCCTATGCTGTAGCCTTGTTCCCTATGCTGTAGCCTTGTTCCCTATGCTGTAGCCTTTTCCCCTATGCTGTAGCTTCATACCTTATGGCGTAGCCTCGTACCCTATGCTGTAGCCTTGTTCCCTATGCTGTATCCTTGTGCCCTATGCTGCCTTGTATCCTATGCAGTAGCCTCATACCCTATTCATACTCTGTCTTTTTGTGTGTCCAGTGATGCTCAGTGAAGCATCCTGACCTTTGTCTTTGATAAGGGTCTCCAGCTCCTCGTACAGTCCTTCGTGCCAGCGAGTGATGTCCAGGTGCAGAGAGAAGTCGCAGCACGCCCTCTGCTCCGCCGTCTCCCTCCACTGCTCAAACGCTGACAGTAAACTAGTCCCGGGCTCCACCAGCACGTGGTCCACTGTGAACACAACCACCAGCATTATTACTGCTGTGCTCTGACTGAAGCAGTATTGACAAGTATTGGTAGGCTATTGGTAATAATCTGACTGATTGTGGTGGTTCCTCCCGACACGGCGGCTCTGGTTCCGTGGTAGAAGTCGTCGGCCGGGTTCAGGCCTTTCTGCGCAGCCTGCAGGTTGGTGTTGGCGTCGACTCCTCCGGGGATCACCAGCTGCCCGTAAGCGTCCACTGTCTTCACGCTGGACGGGACGATCAGGTTCTCACCGATCTGTCTGATCAGGACACACGACAGGAAGTCTAATGATGATCAGGACACACAACAGGAAGTCTGATGATGTCAGAAAACCACTATCAAACCATAGATATATACACGTGGAAATGGCATTGAATGTTGCTGTTCATTGCTGCAATGTATCAATACGGTCGCCATATTGGTTTGTGGAAGTCTCCTAATGCATGTGAGTCTATGAAGACAGGAGGTCGACCCACGATCACAGTCATCATGACTCACTGAAGCTTCTACCAATTTAAAAAATGCCAGACATGATTTTTTATTCTACACTATTAAACTGAGGGTTTTCACAACCCGTTCTCACTCCGAAGTCATCACATATGGACGCATGGTGAAGACCTGTTTGAGTCAGTTTGTAACGCACTGAGGGAAACCCTGTAGGGTAATTTTTTAATGCTGAAGGTAGGTGTAGGTGATGTTTAATGGGGTCGGCGAAGGGCCAGAAAACGGCCTTTCAACCAGGAGACTGGTGTTCATTTCCTGTGAAATAAAAAGTCAACACAGAATGTTTTATTTAAGTTAGGTAAGCTCAGCAAGTAACGTAAGTAAAGTAGTTATTTTAACCCAAACCACGATCTAACCTAACCAATTAGTTTTAGTGCCTAACCCTAACCAAATTACTTAATTACTTTCATGACCTTAACCAGTAGTTTTATTTTGAAAGTCTAACCAGACGCTGCATATCTATTGCTGCTAACTTGACCGTGGAGCGCTACACGTTGCAAAATGGTGCCCAGGGCGTTAAAAAGTGACGCCATGGGGTCTGACCAAATATGTGACGAGGTGGGAGAATGTTTGATCAGAACCTGCTGAAAGACACGAAGTCTGATGATATCAGAGACAGTCCAACTGGAGGTCGACCCACAGCACACCTGGAGGTCGACCCACAGCACACCTGGGGGTCGACCCACAGCACACCTGGGGGTCGACCCACAGCACACCAGGGGGTCGACCCACAGCACACCAGGGGGTCGACCCACAGCACACCTGGGGGTCGACCCACAGCACACCTGGAGGTCGACCCACAGCACACCTGGGGGTCGACCCACAGCACACCTGGTGAAAATAGGTCAGACAAGAAGAACGTGCGCTCAGCTGCTCAAAACAAACAGCCAGAGTTATTAATAATTCTGATTATTTACTTGATGGTCCCGTCCTCCACATAGATGTCGGCGTAGAACGACTGGTCATCATTGACGATCTTTCCTCCTTTGATGATCAGACGGTCGCCCTGGAAAGAGATGGACAGAGAGGATGCTGGGTAAAGTCATTGTAAACACGTGTTTCATTAAAAACAGTTAAAAGTTGTAATAGTACATAAAAACATTTACACTGACACTGACCGGCCACTTTATTAGGGACCAGTTCATTTGCTCGTTAACACAAATAGCTAATCAGCCAATCACATGGCAGCATTTAGGCATGTAGACGTGGTCAATACAACAAGAAACTGCTGATCTGCTTGGATTCTCACTCTCAGCCATCTCTAGGGTTTACAGAGAATGGTCTGAAAGAGAAAATATCCAGAGAGCTGCAGTTGTGTGGACGAAGAGGTCAGAAGAGAATGGGCCGACTGGTTCCAGGTGACAGAAAGGCAACAGTAACTCAAATAACCACTCGTTACAACCAAGGTATGCAGAACACCATCTCTGAACGTGCAACACGTGGAACCTTGAAGCAGACGGGCTCCAGCAGCAGAAGACCACACCGGGGGCCACTCCTGTCAGCTGAGAACAGGAAGCTGAGGCTACATTTCACACAGGCTCACCAACACTGGACAACAGACGAAGGAAAAACGTTTCCTGGTCTGATGAGTCTGGATTTCAGCTGCGACATTCAGATGGTCGGGTCAGACTTTGGTGTGAACAACATGAAAGCATGGATGGTGGTGTAGTGGTGTGGGGGATATTTTCTTGGCACGCTTTGGGCCCCTCAGTACCAACTGAGCCTCGTTTAAAGGTGACAGCCTACCTGAGTATTGTTGCTGACCATGTCCATCCCTTTGTGGCCACAGCGTACATCTTCTGATGGCTGCTTCCAGCAGGATAATGCACCATTTCACATTTAACGCTGATCTCTTTATGAGTTGCTCTCTGTATTTAAAGCTGTACTGACGGATGTTTTTACTGTTTCAGCAGAAACAAGCTGTGAACGCCTCATCACGGTTCACCAGCATGTGATCAAACTGTTTCTTAGTTCCTCTTTTTCAACGCCACTCTGAGACAGAGAAATCCGTTTAAAAGTTCACTTACCGGATTATAACTTGTCAATAACCTTTATATTATTTGCATCTCTTCTTTATATTTGAAGCAGCCGTTCAAATACTCAAAGTTTTCCTACAAAAAACTAAATCTGAACAATGAAATGCAGAAATATATTAATAACATAACGACTCAGGTATGAAGATTATCGTCATTATCATTGTGTGCTTTTATTCTGAAATGTGATCAGAAACGCAGTTGAAGAATTTAAAATTATTTTAAATTTGAGCTTTTGGGGTCCAGTCTGTCTCTGACTGTCAGCCACGCCCACGAGGATTTTGTGGCTTTTAGGATAAACAGTATTATTGGTTCCCTTTTATCAGAAGCTCAAATGTCCCACTTTCCCTGAACGCAGCAGTTTTTTCATCATTCATTCATCTCTCAGCATCATCTGCAGCTGCACCGAGCCGAGCCGAGCCGAGCAGGGCCGGGTCAGCAGCAGCTGCACACACCAGCAGGCCGGAACGACCCGGTCCGGCCTGGTCCGGCCTGGCCCGGTCAGGCTGGTCCCCGGCCTGCTTCGGTCTGGTTCTAACGGCGCGGTGATTGACAGGCGGAGCTGCAGCACCCTGCCTCACCGGCCCAACAGCATCCTGTTATCTCGGCCCGGCCCGGCCCGGCCCGGCTTGGACCTACCGCGGGTCTCGCGCTGCTCTTCTTGGGCTGGAACGACATCCTGATCGATCTGTGATCGGCTGATTGATCCGCTCGCTCACTCTCTGTCTGCTATTGTTGTTCCCGTCAGCTCTGACGTCACACTGCCGACAATACACGCACACAGGGCTTCCGGTGTGGAGCTTCAAAATAAAAGCCTCGGAGACGAACGTTATCTTTATTTAATGTTTGAGTCACAGGTCGGAACTTTCTCATGATGTTCTGACAAGTTTCCTGCAGAGAAGGAAATGTACACACAGAGCAATCACAGGTGGGACAAGTACTCACTGACTGAAGTAAAAGTACTACCACACTGTGAAAGTACTCTGTGTCCTCTCCTCAGATTCTTCTTCCTCCTCATTAATGTAAAGCAGGACTGCCAAACACCTCAGTTATTAATCATTCAGAGGAGAAGCAGCAGATCTTCAATCAGATGCTGTAAAGGGAAAATGACCATTCAGTTTCTGAACTGATCTCCGGTCAGCCTGAAATAGATTTACTGAAGAAGCTTTCTGTGATCGCAGCAGACTCAAAGAGACTGAAGTCTGCCAGCCGTCCTTGTCTCAAGTCATGTCTGTGGTTCCATCCAAAAGACAGGAAATAAACTTTAATCAATTTAAATAAAGTGGAGACGCTACATCAGTCATAACTGCTTTTATTATGAAAGGAGATCCCGGAAGTAGTTTATTTGCTGTATGCTGATTGGTCATCTAACTGCTGTGGAGGAGACAGTCCTGTCCCTGTTGGTCATTTGATTTGATTCTGATTCACTGATCGAATTTAAACTCCAGTAAAAGTTCAAATACAACCATGTAAAG
This sequence comes from Micropterus salmoides, assembly GCF_014851395.1. Classification (NCBI taxonomy): domain Eukaryota; kingdom Metazoa; phylum Chordata; class Actinopteri; order Centrarchiformes; family Centrarchidae; genus Micropterus; species Micropterus salmoides. Next base: position 40,499 of record NW_024043288.1, on the reverse strand, counting down.
GTACTTCAAGTAAAAGTACTGCATTCACACCCAAGATCCTTCAATGTGAAACTGTGGAGGAACCTTTGTGCTCTGGTTCCTTACGTCCTCTGCATCTCTGAAGAGAAAGTTTAAAGAAGGAGAGAGTTCAGCAGCGAAACATCTCCTGGTCTCTCCCGCAGATCCAGACCTGACCTGGATCTGACTTGGACCACATATGAAAGTGGCCGATTGGGAACAGATCCATTTGACTTGTTGTCATCAGATCTGTGCCGCATGAAAACTTAATGTTCGGCCTTCCAGTGGTGTTGAAGGGAGACCAGCAGCTGTCAGATAAAAGGTTGGACTGTAATGATGGAGCGTGAGCTTCTCTGACTGTTTAAAGAATCAGATTTCTGTTTCGTGGCTCACAGATTCAACAACACTGCGTTCAGGCGTTCATGAGCTCCATCAGCTGGAAGATCCTCTTCAGTCCAACCCAGGAATCATTCAGGGCCAGACCAAAATCTGTGGTCCTCCAGTCCATTAATCTCCAGCCAGCGTAAGACGTCCTCGACACGTCAGTCACCCTCACATCAAACAAAACCATAAAACTGCGAACAACTAAAAACAGAACAGCTTCAGTCTCCTCGACGGTCCCCTACACAGACCGGCACAGGGGATTTCTGTCCCGGAGACGGACAGGCCAGACAGGACAAAGCCATGTTTTGCAGTCTTTGGGTGCAAAGCCAAGTCTTCAAGATTCAAAACAAAACACGTCTCCATATGTAGAAGACCAGGAATTTGCATCTAAACTAAGGTCTTTATTTCACTAGCTGTCATATCGTGATTTAAAATGTGGGACCAGGTCTGTGTTCACATGAACTTACGAACGAGTTTAACATCTTCAGCTGGGCCCTCTGAGTCCACGTCTGGAGTCCTCATTATTCAGCCATCATCAGGCAGCGGAGGCGGATCCTCTCTGCAGGTCTGCAGCCGGGCCAAACGCTCCTGCTAACCGGCTGATCCTCGTGAGCCTCCGTGATGTCGTTCCGCTCATCGCTTGAATGTCTTTGAAGAAGTGGAAATGACTTGATGTGAAACATCTGCTTCCCTTTTTTTCTTTCATAGCGTTGCTTTGACCGCTCAGGTTGACCTGTGACCTGGATCTAAACTCATTAATGCGTAACAAACACAGCTCCCCCTTTAAACTACTCAGAATACTACTGACGTACAAATACCTTAAAATTTGTGATTCTTGAGATCTGGAACAAAACATGTCCACCAGATAAAACACATTTACACAATATTATTCATACATTTAACCAGAAAACTTTTTTTGGGTTTTAGCACACCCAATTATTTATTTCATGTTGTTTTATATTTTATTATTATAAATGATATAATATGTGAGCAGTGCCTGTAAAAATCCTTGTCCGTGTCATTACATTACAATAGCTTAAAAAGAATTAAAAGTAATGCAAAATGAACCATTATACAAACTTTTTGTTAGTAGTTCATTAAATATTTTCTAAGTATCAAAAGTTACAATTTAAAACTGATTTTAATGTACGTTTTAGACGATTTAACTTGTGTCCTGGGTTTTTGTCCGTCAGACTTTTTTTAAATAAAAAAAATCAGGAATAATTGAAGGCTGCTAAAACTCTGAGGAGCCCTTTATCACTTCCTTGTTCTTTCTAATGCTATGAGACCACTCCAGCTCTGGTAAGTTGTTTAGATTCTATATATTTCATACCTACTTGTTGACACCTGGCATGTCACAACCGTAGTGTGTCAACACCATAATTAATGTAATGCAAGATTTGTATCATATTCTCTGCTATAAATTCTTAATCTATGTAGATTATAGAGGTCACAAGCAACTAATGATAAACACAATGGCTCCTGTGATGAGCACACGTGTTTTGAGGGGAAATATGGTATTTTGTCAACTCCGTCAGGATTTGTGTCTGACGGTGTTGACTCTCTCTAAGATGCTGTTGACAAATGCCACTGAAGTGCATTATTCTTCATTTCAGTATATATTTACTTTAGTGAATATTTTGATATTACTGTTATTCAGATTCATGTGTTGAATTTCAAGCAATTGCCACAAAATAGCTTTATGTTTTGAATTACTAAACCGTAATCATTAAACATTGACAAATCTAACTTTTAAAAGGAGATATGATTCATTTAAAAACGTGTATACAATTAAGAGAACCAAGAAACAGCTAAGAGTAAAAATATCTATTATAAGGTCATTCAAAATCATTTTTTTGACATTTCTGTTGCTGATGGTGTTGACAAAAATCTCCTCGTCCTTTAAATTAAATCCTTTAAAATAATTGAATATTAATGTTAAATATCAATATGAATAATTTATATTATAATTTTTGGGATATTTTCCCAGTAATGAAATCATTAAATATTAATATAAATAATACAATAATAAATGGGTTATGCAGTTTTGTTCTGCACATGCTCAGAACTCGCCCTTTCCCTGAACTCCATGGTTTCTGATCAGCTGTTTCATGTTTCTAGGCTTTTATCATCCACGCCGGCTCCTCCCTCAGCCAGTCAGCAGACAGAATCCCTCCTCACCTGAACTGGTTCCTGGTTTTACCCCAAACCCTGACATGTCACGAGTTGTTCTGTTTTACTGAATGAGGACTGTGAATGCAGGACTTTAACTTGTAAAGGAGGATTTTTACCGTGTAGTATTGGTACCTTTGCTGAAGTACAGGATATATAACTGGGTAGTCTGAGTACTTCTTCCAGCACAGGTGGGTTTCTTTGTTTCTTTGCATCGTCCTGTAATCTGATCTCAGAACTGTGTTTAAATGCAGTTATACATTAAATTCATCAGTCAGTTCTTGTTTTCAGTGACTGAAACATTAAGAAATCATAATAATAAAGAACATTAAAGTCATTTTAACCTCTCTCTTGCCGTAGTTTTCCCGGGCGTGTCCGGAGGGAAACACCACCGTCTGTCCTCCTCCTCTCTCTGCGTCTCCGCCAGCAAGGCTGCGAGTGGCCCGGCGACGCTGCGTCTGCGGACTGAACGACTCGAAGTTCAGGGTTTTGTTCTCGAAAGCTCCTTCGACGCTGCAGAACATCCCTCCATACTTCATCCGAGGACGAGGAGAGTCCGAACCCAGCCGGGAGAGGAGAGAGGAGCAGTCGTCCTCCTGAGAACACCTCCTCTCAGACATCATGGAGAGATCTGATCCGAGACCAGACAAGGAGAGGAGGTGGAGGAGGAAGGGAGGAGGAGTAGGGTTGGCTGAAGACCTCAGGCGATAAATGAGGAGACCAGAGGGAGGAGGAGAGTAAAAGGAGGTCATGGAGGAACTGTGACCTCAAAATGAGACTGAGAGGAGAAACGAGCAGGAGGAGGAGGAGGATCAACCAATCAGATCGTCATGAGCGGCTGTCAGTTTGAATCCTTTTGAACAAACTCTGAAGGTTTTCCTCACATCTGAAGAACCCACGAGTCGGAAACATCATTTAGGGGCACAAGGAAAAGTTCAAACCTGGAAGAGAAACTCCACCCCTGTGTGTGTCTCCAGGTGTCTCCAGGTCAGCGGCATGGGAAAAGCCCTCGGGCCTCAAAGAGATTTCTTTTAAAAAGCATTATAAAAAACGTTCCTGCTGAGCTGCTCCATTGATTTCTCATTAGCTGCTGTTGGTTTCTTATCGGCTGAAGAACGTCTTGGTGTTAGGAGGGAAGTCTGACATCACGTGACATCACAGCGGGCGCTCCGAATGTTTCACGTCCAGTGAACACAAAGAGACTCACAACCCTGTTCGCTTGACACAGCCTCGTGGTACTGTCTTTCTGGGGACCCGCCGTTGACATAATGGAGCCCTAAACCCAGTCTCAACCCTTTAACAGAGCTTTAAACTGGAGGGGTCCAGCATTTTGGTCCCCATAAAGCTAGTTGGACCCCACAAGTATAGCGGAATCCCAGTTTTTAGACCCCATGAATATAGCAAAACAAACACACACACACACTCAGGTCAGTGCTCATTACTGCAGCTCTTCAGACGCTGCAGAGTGAACTGAATATCTTTGCCTGTCACATTCACTTTATCTACACTGTCACACACACACACACACACACACACACACACACTAACACGCACTCAGTGGACCATAACAAAGTGTCCTGTCTGACAGAATCTGGTATACTCGATGTGTGTATCTGACAGTATCACACAGTGCAGTACACATACAGTGCAGTACACACAGTACTATGCATACACAGTACTTACATGATCCGCTGTATGTATGCAACATTATCTCAACGGTTAAACAGCAAAACACAAACAAAGTTTTGTCTCCGCCACTGTTTAATCTGTGATCTCATCAGACGGCCGACTCTTCAGGTGTTCACTGACTCACAGCAGAGATAGAAAAATATCATCTGGAATAATAAAAGTACAGCAGCAGGGTCTGGTTTCTTAAACGCTGTGTTGGTTCAGTTTAGCTTTGTGGACGCTGCAGGACAACAGAAGATAATTCACACAGAGGAAACATTTCACACGGTGAATAAATCAGGTTCCGTCATCACCTCAGAGTGAAGAGTGGAAAGAAAAACAAAGGAATTTGATATTGAAATGACAAATCGCTCCCAAAATGAACAACCCCTTCTCTTCCCAACTCCTCACATACGGACGCTTGGTCAGACCCCGTGGCATCACTCTTTAACGCCTTGGGAACCCTTTAGCATTATTTTTGTGCGTGTCAGGTTAGCAAGAATAAATATGTCTGGTTAGACTTTCAAAATAAAGTAAGCTGTAAATGTTGTTAAAATAACTATGTTACTTACATAACTTATGTCAGTTACGCATCACTAAAAACAATCAATGTTGACTTTTTGTTTTACACAGAAAACAAACACCGGTCTCCTGGTTAAAGTCTTTGTCCCACCATCCAACCTCTTTACTCTGACTGCTCTTTTAGTCGTAGCACTTTCAGCGTTGAACTATGGCGCTAAAGGGCGCCATGTGCGTTGGTACCAGACGCTGAAACGTGACCTGGGAATGAGAGTGGCTTGAAATTAATTTGAAACTTCTGACATGCAGAAAACGAACCAAACTACGAATCTTAAGGCATTGTTTACTTTTTATTTCTGTTCTTTACTTTAACTCACTTCCTGTTGTCAGATTTCATTTGATCAGATCATCATTTCAATATCAAATGTCCTGATTATCTCTAGTAGCAGAGTAAAATGAAGAATTCATATAATAATATTGATAATCTTTGTATTATTATATCATTTCTATGTAAGATATTTTTTTTGTGAAATTATTCTGTGAAGAACTGACGTTGTACTTTACTGTGAAATCTCCCCACACTATGATCTGGTTCAGAGACCGGCTCCCATGTAAACCCTGTAGCAGGTTCCTTCCTGAACCTGACGTGTCTTCATGCTTCTTCAGATGTGTTCTCTTGAACAGTTCAGCAGCTCTGAGCTCCATCAGACCTCCTGACGTCATGAAGACGCGTATCCTTCATCAGGTTTTGGTCCCGTGGTGATTCTAGCGGGCTGAAACTAAATGAAGGTTACACACTGTAACCTCAGATCCACAGATCCAGAGTGCAGCTGAGAGGCTGGACAGTGTTAACCCCTCTCCAGCCAATCAGAACAAAGTTAAATTCAACTGAACTTCTATCAGGACAGACAAGAAGGCTCCAACAGTTTCTATTGGTTTCTACTGTGATTCAACTCATCAAGGTAACTTAGTAACCACTTTCCTGAACTAGTTCCCCCACCTGTCTGTCTCTGCAGCTTCGTTAACCTGATGACCATCAGCCCCCTGAACACTGACGTCAGCTAGCTGCGTTAGCTGGATGAATTCAGCTAACTTTGCCAGATATATTTAAAATCAGCCAGCTGAGCTAAAACTGTATGAGGTCAGCACCACGTCAGTCCGGCGGGCCTTCTGAGGCCACGTTGGTCCAGATGGCCCCTGAGGCCAGAATGTGTGTTTGTAAGCTGCATATCAGGTGTAGCTAACAGTAGCTAACAGGAAGCTAGTTAGGACGTTGCCGGTTGCTGGTCACTTGTCAGAAACACAGCGTTCATCTGTTGCCGTCCTTGAGGTGTGACGGTGTAGTTCCAGAGTCAGCTGACAGCTGGGCTCTGCTCTGATTGGCTGACAACAGCCAGAGGCAGGTCAGTGGGGCAGTGAAGCCAACGTGCCTCAGTCAGTACGCTGCTGGTCCCAAACTCTGAATCCTCTGAGTCCTCCTGTCGTTTGGTCTGATCCTGCTGAGTGTTCAGCTGCTGTACTCTGGGGCCTAGACACTAAAACACAGACACCATCTGAAGATATCAATTATTTATATTGAAATAATTATATAATAAAAGTTATTTATATTGTAGAATGTATATTGATTAATAATAACATTTACAGCTGTAAAACTAAAACACAGTAACGTACAGAAACTCTGCTAAACCCTGCATACCTGGGGGACAACCTGTACACCCGAGAGATACCCTGCATACCTGAAGTACACCCTGTATACCCGGGGGATACCCTGCATACCTGAAGTACACCCTGTATACCTGAAGTACACCCTGTATACCTGGGGGACAACCTGTACACCCGAGGGATACCCTGCATACCTGAAGTACACCCTGTATACCTGAAGTACACCCTGTATACCTGGGGGACAACCTGTACACCTGGGGGATACCCTGCATACCTGAAGTACACCCTGTATATCTGGGGGATACCCTGCATACCTGAAGTACACCCTGTATACCTGAAGTACACCCTGTACACCCGGGGGATACCCTGCATACCTGAAGTACACCCTGTATACCTGAAGTACACCCTGTTCACCCGGGGGATACCCTGCATACCTGAAGTACACCCTGTACACCCGGGGGATACCCTGCATACCTGAAGTACACCCTGCATACCTGGGGGATACCCTGCATACCTGAAGTACACCCTGTACACCCGGGGGATACCCTGTATACCTGGGGGACACCCTGCATACCTGAAGTAAACCCTGCTTACCTGAAGTACACCCTGCATACCTGGGGGACACCCTACATACCTGAAGTACGCCCTGCATACATGGGGGACACCCTGCATACCTGAAGTAAACCCTGCATACCTGAAGTACACCATGCATACCTGAAGTAAACCCTGCATACCTGAAGTACACCCTGCATACCTAGGGGGCACCCTGCATACCTGGGGGACACCCTGCATACCTGAAGTACACCCTGTATACCTGAAGTGCACCTTGCATCCCTGAAGTAAACCCTGTATACCTGAAGTACACCTTGCATACCTGAAGTAAACCCTGTATACCTGAAGTAAACCCTGTATACCTGAAGTACACCCTGCTTACCTGAAGTACACCCTGCATATCTGAATTACACCCTGTATACCTGAAGTAAACCCTGTATACCTGAAGTACACCATGCATACCTGAAGTACACCCTGCATACCTGAAGTAAACCCTGTATGCCTGAAGTACACCCTGAATACCTGAAGTAAACCCTGTATACCTGAAGTACACCTTGCATACCTGAAGTAAACCCTGTATACCTGAAGTACACCCTGCATACCTGAAGTACACTCTGTTTACCTGCAGGAATCACCTTTGGTAGACGTGTTTATCCATGCTGCTACTCCTGTTGCCCCACCCAAACAACCCTTTTTGCCCTGCAGTAAACCATGTTGCTGTGGGACTCACCGGCTGCTGTTACGACCAGAGGATAAAGGCCAAAGAGAAGAAAAGAAACAGAAATAGAAACTAAAAGAAAAAGAAGAAAACAGAGGAGAGTCAGTTGAAAGTCACAGAGAGCAATTACTGCTGGCTTCCATTGGTGATTATCAGCTGTCGACTGATTGAACATTAATGTCCATCCAAAACCAGACTAGACTTAGTAGTAGTAGTACTAATAGTAGTAGTGGTGGTGGTGGTAGTGGTAGTGGTAGCAGTAGTAGTAGTAGTAGCAGTAGTGGTGGTAGTAGTTTCATAGCATTACCTTCTCTTCCAACTCTTTTATTTGTCGTTTCTGTGCTTCTATAAATTCCTCCAGCTCCTTGTTTCTCTGTGAAACATACAAACATCATGTCCATTACACAAAATAAAACATACAGCACCCGCAGATAAACATTTATCTATCAGGTATGAACCTGTTGTTCTAATGTCTACCTGTTGTTCTAATGTCTACCTGTTGTTCTAAAGTTTACCTGTTATTCTAAAATTTACCTGTTGTTCTAATGTTTACCTGTTGTGTGAGTTGCAGTAGTTCCATCCTCTCTCTGAGGATCTGGGCGTCTCTCTCTCGCAGCTCGAACATCACACTCCGTTTCCATTGGTCCATTGCTCTCTTAAGCTCCTCCCTCTCTTCCTCCGTCAGTGTTTCAGACAGACGACCCTCCATCTTTAATCCCTCCATCCTGGACTCCTCCTCCTGTTGCAGAGCCTCAAACAACATGGCCTCCAGCTCCAGGATCCTCTGCATCGAGGAGAGACATTTTAAAATGAAAAAAGATTTATCTGATTGTAGCGGAGTTCTCTTCCAAACTCCTCAAAAATTGGGAAAAACACAGGCGTAGTCGAAAAACAGTGACGTGATTTTTAATAGGCCAGCCTCCAAAGTGCAAACAGTGAAACTTTTTCACAACTTACTCAATAATAAAGTTAGAAAAAGAGTTCTTCAGTAACTCAACTTCTCTCTCCCACAAAAACACAGCTCACTAGTTACCTCCTCTGTCACCAGGCCAGGACTGACTTCACAGGCCCACAGGTGCAACTTTTAAAGCCAGTAGCCCCGCCCACTGGGCTCAACAATTATTTACACAATTTACGAACTACAGAAAAGGATTTATATTTATTACACTTCAACATATTTTCAACAATAATTATATCCATCTCCACAAACATTTTCCTCCCCCTGAAACAGTTATTTGCATCACAAATAATTTTTTAACCAAAAACCATAATTGTGCAGTTCATGTGATCAGGAAAGCGCGCGAGAAAATACTATTTAAAAGACGGAAATGTTACGCTCCTGTTTGCCAAACCGAACGGGAAACAACAGAGCCTTGATCGTGCTACTGAAACGGCAAAGAAAAATGCATAATAACAGGTTTTTGAAGGCTTAATGAAGCTGGAAGGGAGCGGAGAGTGTGTGTGTGTATCTGTCCCACTGATCATAAAAATTAATATAACTCTGCTGGAATATAATAAAAAATTATAAAAAATAAATTATGAAATGGTGATTGTGACGCTATTTATACCTAGGGTAAACCCTGTAAGACCGGGCCACCACAGTTTACCCTGTGAACACAGAGGGAACCCTGTGGCCTGTAGAAGGGAGTTCAACCTCCTCAGAGTTAACTCGGGGTTATCGGGCAAACTCAGGGTAACAAACTGACCTCCTACACTGCAGTTAAACTACGACGGTGGATCAGACGTTGGTTAGTTGAGTCCGTGTTAACTTAATTGGACTTGGTGCGCGTTCACATAAAAGCGACGTGTTCGGCCGTGCAGGCAGACTTTTTTCGCAACGGCGCATGCTCCGTATTTCTCCAGAGGAACGCACGTTGGTAGTGTCAGGAAATGATGAATGTAAAGACAACGGCTAAATCTAATATCGTGGCGGCCGACAAAGCCAGGGAGGCTTGTTGGCATCGCATGGAGTGAATTTGTAGCCTAATTATCTTCACAGTGTTCTTATTGTAGTTCAAATCTCTGTGATGAATTTTTTGGGCTCTTCTTTTATGTGTAATATGATTAAGATGTAAAGGTCCAGCTGCACATAAGGTCCACTGTAAAAAGGAGGTTAATTTCCAAGATTAATGTACAAGTAAAAAACTTGAATATCACACATTTATGAGAGAACCTTCACTTTGCAAGGCTGCAACATCACACACGCGTCTGCCGTGTAATATGCACACACTGGAAAGTTATATTAGACTTTGCAATCAGATTTAGCAGTGAGCTCAACCCACAGTCACCATGATGCACCTCAGAGACTTTGTCGTGGATTGGAGCGATTTCTGATTTTTTTGTGACTTTAATTTCAGGGAATTTCCGAGTTTTGTTCTTGTAAATTTGACACTTTCATCTAGGATTTTTTTCTCGGTTATTAACCCCGACCCTGGCTCTGTATTTTTTGGACACGTAACTTCGTCAATCTAAATATGTGACAACACTCGGGAGAATTCAGTTATAGCCGACAGATGGGCTCCATCTCAGAAACGGTCCCGTTAATTAATTAAAATCTCTCTCTGAAATCCCAGTTCGGCTGCAGGGCTCGCTGTCTGAACGGAAATAACTTCATTTCAGCTGCAGCTCAGAGGAACAAGTCAGTATGAAATCTAAACATATTTGATCAAGTGGTGTAGATTAAGATCCTGCTTCTCATCAGTAACACTGAGTACAGATGTGGTGTGTAGTCCACGTGCAGGGTAACCTCGAGATAACCACCAACAAAACCTGCTGGGAGCACTTTAGAGATGCAGCGTCAATTGCCATGGCAACAGACCTCGGTTTACACGTGTCCACCTTTCGTAGTGAGGGTTTATCAGGACGTTACACCTGACGTGATGATGTTACTCCTGAAGTTACCTGGATAAGCCAGGTACCCCGCTTCGTGGTACAGGCCTCTGGGCCACCACAGTTTGCCAGCTCACACAGCCCCACTTGCTCTCTAATATTCATGCTACTCTGTGTTTATTAAATAAACCACTTCATCTTCGTCTCCAGTCTGCTTTTGAGTTCAAGCCAGATTCCTGAGCAGCGCTGCTCACCATCAAATTCCCCAAGAAGTCCCAGATTACATCAAATAGCATTAAAGCAGTCTAGAACAGAGCTTCAGTAGGTTTAATATCGAACACTGTGCATACATCACCCAGTACGATTTTAGTTTTTATCAGTGTTTGAAAAAAAGAATAGGTGCTGTGTGCCAGGCTGTCATTGGTGTAACCGCTGTAAACATAAATACTGCCTGACACTCCGTGTTGCTGTGTGACGGCTGCTCCTGCACTGCAGAGGAGAAGGATGAGGAGGGAATGAGAGTTCAGGGACCACGAAGATTTCCTGGCCTGTAATGATGACTTGCTATTATGCCGATCTAGACTTCCTAAAGCCGGTCATCCCGGGATCAGGATATCTGTTGTTGGGCTGTGCAGCCTTAGCAACACAGGAAGAGTTGTTTTCGACATGACGCCATTCGCCTCTAGAGCTCATTACCTCTTGCTTATTGTGTCACACTGACCTTATGAGCCTGATCCATTGACTGCTTCCTGTAGTCCAGCTCTTCATCCAGGTAACCTTTCTGTTTACTGAACAGATCCTAGAAAACAACACAGAGGTCAGAGGTCACTTACTGGGAATCAGTGCGGTAATGAGTGTGCTGGCAGCATCCCAACTAGTTTTCAGACTGCTGGGGTTAAACCTCTACACTTTGATCCAGGACCTGTCAGTAACTGAAGACCAGCCTCTAACCTTCAGGTCTTTAAAGAAGAATTAGTAAGAGTTGTGTCTTAGCATCTCTCCGCCCACATCAGTAACAGCAGTCTGTGTGAACTTTCTCACTCACTCCACTGAAACTGCGCTGCCTGAAGTGGGAACAGATCTTCTGCTTAACATGGATTCAGATTCTGGACCTCAGTGCGGTTTTGATACCACTGATCACAGCATACTCATACTGATCGTCTTGAAAACTGCTCTGGTGTCTCTGGCCTGGTTCTCACATTGTTAAAATCTTTCAGAAGGAAGTTTCTTGAATTATGCTTCATCAAAATGTTCTAATGTGAAATATAATTCATTTCCACTGTTACGCTGATGATACCTTTCTGTTGGTTCAATGTAAAAGTGGAACTTGTTCAACATTGTTTTTCTGTTTTCTGTGTGACTTGTTGAACAAGAAAAGACTTGATGAGAAATCCTCATCGAGCTCAGACATTTTTTAAAGTTCACAAAGTTTCCACATGTGAAGAACGAAAACACAGCGGAAACATCTTCCCATCTCTGCCTGACATTAATGTGTAATCTGTATATGATATCCCGAGACTGTCCTCGCCAAAAAGACGACAATAGAAGTTGGTTGTGCAGCATGTTATTGTCACGACGAGTGTATCCATTCCTGTTTTTCATTGCCTCTGTGTTCTTGCTTAGGTTTTGTTAATTGATCATTGCTTCCTTGTTCTCTGTTGTATTTAGTTACTTATATCCTTCTATATATTTGGTAGCTTTACTTCCTATTTTATTTTGTAATCACTGGTGTGGGTGTTTTTGTCCAGCTTTGGACAGCTAGCTTTCCTGTTTGCCGTGATTGCTTATGTGTATCACCTGTGACTGATTACTCTGCCTGCTTGTGTGCGTGATGTGTCCCAAATGTTGAGTGTTCTGCCTAGTGGTCTGTTTTCTCTGGATTCCCTTGTGTTGGCTTGCCCTGCCTTTGTTGGATTTACCCCTGTGTTTGGTCTACCTTGCCTTTTATTTGGACTGTTATCATAAATCATCAAATCGTAAATCATAAACAAAGGGTAAATAAACCTGTAAACTGAAAATAGTAAGAAAGTCCACATAAGGAGGCAGGATGGGGTGGTCGGATGGGTCAAACCCTGAACAGGAGAGCAGCGTCTGAGTCCCGTGTGAAGTAAATGTTGACTTATTATGAGTTTTAACTTAAATAGCGTGACTGACTTCCGTCACATGACTTCTGTAATTTACTTACTTTGACCCAAACCATGTTTTTCCTAAACCCAACCAAGTAGTTTTTGTTGTCTAAACCTAACCGATCTGTGACCATTTCACAACATTAACCTCATATTTACTGTCATGTGACATAACATAGTTGATGCACACGTGTCTTTTTGGGAGGCATGGATAAACAACCTATGTTGCTGTTTAGGTTGGAGGACTTGTTGGATATCCTACCTGGTTCAATACAAACTGGTGTTAATGAAGGTGTAGCAGAACATCGGTGGTTCACACCTGGAGGTGACCTGACCAATCAAAGGTGTTAGCAGGTGTATAACATCTATACAGTGTGACCACATTCTTCAGAAAATCATCCACCAGTTGAAAAGTCACCTGACTCTGCCACTTCCTGTTAGCTTATGCTGCTAACCTAAAGTGAATGGCAAGTCTTTCCTCTCAAAAAGTGATCTACAGGTGAATGATGCCTGTCCATGGCGTTGGTTTCCACACCTAGTGTGTGCCTTGGTCTCCATCTGACGGGAATACTTATTAAAGGTAAAATGACAAGGCATAAATGTCACAGAAGCCATCAGGCGGCAGCGTCTGGTGCAGATACAGTTCGTTTTTTACCTTCTCACTCTCAATGTCCAACATCTTCTGCTGCAGAGCCGACTTCGTCACCTCGATGGACTCCAACCACTGACAAGACAGACAGGTAGAGACAGACAGGATGAGACAGACAACAGTGTTAGAAAGTGTGGCAGGAAGTGACATCACTCATGTTCCATCCTCAACCGACAGCAACAGTGTTTTTCCACCTGTGGGCCAGACGCAGAACCAGAACCCTTCGTGGACCCCCATGCACAGGTGTTTAATGAGCCTTGCTTAGAGTGAAATGAGACTTATTGAAGTAAAAAGGCAGCTTCTAGACGTTCAGACGTTACCCAATCAGCAGTGACGCGCTCTTACGGCGTGTTTTAGCCTGATTCTTTCAGCTGCAGCGGCGGTGTGAATAAAACACTGTAGAAAAACCGGACTCAAAGCCGTGAGCAGGCTGACTGTCACATCTTAAAGTACCAGGCTTCAGATCTTCAGTCTCTGGAGGATGACATCAGTCTACAAAAGCACAGCGAAATAGCTTCGACATTTCTTGCAGCCAACAGGATAGGGGGGCCCGCCCTCCTGCGATCTCCCCCCAGTATGAAGTGAACTACCGTCGTGGTCCTGAAAACCTGGAGTTACCTGCTGACCTCACTTCCTGCTTCACAGTACAGACCACAGGTGGGTTTGTTACCTTCTCTGCCAGAGTGAGCACCGTCCTGGCATGGATCACCACCACCTGCTCCTCATTGGACAGATTCTGCAGGAAAAGAGGCAAACAATAACACGTCAACAACATATCAACTAAAAGACAACAAGACGTCAACACATCCACAATATGTAAATATGTCAAAAACATGTCAATAATGTATCAACTATATGACAACAACACATAAACAACACGTCGACAACACGTTAACAACATGACTACAACATATGAACTACATGACAACCGGACGTCAACATGTCAGCAATATGTAAATATGTCAGCAACATGTCAACCACATGATAACATGTCAAGAAGACGTCAACAAAATGTCAACTACTTGACCACAGGACATCAACATGTCAACAATATGTAAATATGTCAACAACATGTTAATAACATGACAACAACACATGAACTACATGACAACCAGACGTAAACACATCCACAACATGTACATGTCACCAACATGTCAAAACATTATAACATGTCAAGAAGATGTCCACATGTCAACAATATGTCAACAACATAATAACAACATGTCAACTACTTGACAACAGGACGTCAACACGTCAACAATATGTAAATATGTCAGCAACATGTCAACCACATGATAACATGTCAACAAGACGTCAACAAAATGACAAAATGTCAACTACATGACAACAAGACATCAACATGTCGGCAATATGTAAATATGTCAACAACATGTCAACTACATGACAACAGGATGTCAACAATATAAATATGCGAACAACATGTCAACTACATGACAACAAGACGTCAACATGTTAGCAATATGTAAATATGTCAGCAACATGTCAACCACATGATAACATGTCAACAAGACGACAACATGTCAACTACATGACAACAGGATGTCAACAATATGTAAATATGTCAGCAACACATAAACAACTTGTTCAGCAGTTCAACAATAACACGACAACAAGATCACAACAACTTGTGAACATGTAAATTACACATTAACTAAATCAATACTTAATACTTAAACATCATCCCAACAAGACGTCAACAACATTTCATCAACATGTAAATAACATGTTAACATGTCTCAAATACACAACAACATGATAACAACATGTAAACTACATGCCAACACGTGGAAATATCAGTTATTATTAATTCTGGCAGTTTTTCCGTCATGTTTTTAGTCACTTGTCATTAACAAGACAGTCAACATGTGACCCTGGTATTTACAGCAGCTGGAACTTCAGATTAGGTCCAAATAAACAATGACACAGAGAGATCTGCTGGTTCTGATGAAGAAGAAGAAATATAAGACACATACATGTACAAAATAAATTCAACATACACTTACGGCGTTATCTCCCAGAATATCCAGCTTCTTCATCAACTCACTGATCACAATCTCCTGAGGAACAAACAATAAACATCATCCAAGAAAACAAATGATTACTCTGGTGTGACACAGGTGTTTACAGGTGTGTTTGCAGGTGTTTACAGGTGTGTGTGCAGGTGTTTGCAGGTGTTTACAGGTGTGTGTGCAGGTGTTTGCAGGTGTTTACAGGTGTGTTTGCAGGTGTTTGCAGGTGTTTACAGGTGTGTTTGCAGGTGTTTGCAGGTGTTTACAGGTGTGTGTGCAGGTGTTTGCAGGTGTTTACAGGTGTGTTTGCAGGTGTTTGCAGGTGTTTGCAGGTGTTTGCAGGTATTTACAGGTGTGTTTGCAGGTGTTTGCAGGTGTTTACAGGTGTGTTTGCAGGTGTTTGCAGGTGTGTTTGCAGGTGTTTACAGGCGAGTTTGCAGGTGTTTACAGGTGTGTTTGCAGGTGTTTACAGGTGTTTACAGGTGTGTTTGCAGGTGTTTGCAGGTGTGTTTACAGGTGTGTTTGCAGGTGTTACTCAGGTGTGTTTGCAGGTTTGTTTACAGGTGTGTTTACAGGTGTGTGTGCAGGTGTTACTCAGGTGTGTTTGCAGGTGTTACTCAGGTGTGTTTGCAGGTGTTTACAGGCGAGTTTGCAGGTGTTTACAGGTGTTTACAGGTGTGTTTGCAGGTGTTTGCAGGTGTGTTTACAGGTGTGTTTGCAGGTGTTACTCAGGTGTGTTTGCAGGTTTGTTTACAGGTGTGTTTACAGGTGTGTGTGCAGGTGTTACTCAGGTGTGTTTGCAGGTGTTACTCAGGTGTGTGTGCAGGTGTTACTCAGGTGTGTTTGCAGGTGTTACTCAGGTGTGTTTGCAGGTTTGTTTACAGGTGTGTTTACAGGTGTGTGTGCAGGTGTTACTCAGGTGTGTTTGCAAGTGTTACTCAGGTGTGTTTGCAGGTGTTACTCAGGTGTGTTTGCAGGTGTGTTTACAGGTGTGTTTGCAGGTGTGTTTGCAGGTGTGTTTACAGGTGTGTTTACAGGTGTGTTTACAGGTGTGTTTACAGGTGTTACTCAGGTGTGTTTGCAGGTGTGTTTACAGGTGTGTGTGCAGGTGTTACTCAGGTGTGTTTGCAGGTGTGTTTACAGGTGTGTGTGCAGGTGTTACTCAGGTGTGTTTGCAGGTGTGTTTACAGGTGTGTGTGCAGGTGTTACTCAGGTGTGTTTGCAGGTGTAACTCAGGTCTGTTTGCAGGTCTGTTTGCAGGTGTGTTTACAGGTGTGTTTGCAGGTGTGTGTGCAGGTGTTACTCAGGTGTGTTTGCAGGTGTGTTTACAGGTGTGTGTGCAGGTGTTACTCAGGTGTGTTTGCAGGTGTGTTTACAGGTGTGTGTGCAGGTGTTACTCAGGTGTGTTTGCAGGTGTAACTCAGGTCTGTTTGCAGGTCTGTTTGCAGGTGTGTTTACAGGTGTGTTTGCAGGTGTGTGTGCAGGTGTTACTCAGGTGTGTTTGCAGGTGTTACTCAGGTGTGTTTGCAGGTGTGTTTACAGGTGTGTGTGCAGGTGTTACTCAGGTGTGTTTGCAGGTGTGTTTGCAGGTGTTACCCAGGTGTGTTTGCAGGTGTTACTCAGGTGTGTTTGCAGGTGTGTTTACAGGTGTGTGTGCAGGTGTGTGTGCAGGTGTTACTCAGGTGTGTTTGCAGGTGTGTTTGCAGGTGTGTTTGCAGGTGTTACTCAGGTGTGTTTGCAGGTGTGTTTACAGGTGTGTTTGCAGGTGTTACTAAGGTGTGTTTGCAGGTGTTACTAAGGTGTGTTGGGACTCACAGTGACTCCCTCTGCCTCGCAGTAGATCTGCAGAGGACTGAGTTCTTCTGGGAAGTGGAGTTGTTGGAAGTTGATGGCAGGTGAGCGTCGCTCCCTCTCCTGAACAGTAAACACGGTTTTCATACAAACGGAGAGTCAGCCTGACGGGCAGATTGTTGTTATTTGTGTTTGTTTATCTGTTTTTACCTCCAGCTCTAAGATTCGGAACTCCAGCAGCTCGTTCTGATCTTTGACGTCCTGGATGTCATTTTTCAGCCGCAGGTCTTCACCTTCCATCTGCTTTATCTACAGAATATTACAGATAGTCCCACACAAAGTCAATGCAATAATATCATACATACATTATTTAAAGAGTATTGGTGATGTCAAAAAATATATTTTGTTGACATAATATATTAATATTTCTGTTTCACCCCTGTGATTCTGCTTTGCCTTATTTCTTTTTAGGAGATGATCATGGTCTAATCCAGGCAACTCGGAAATTTATGACCTCCAACTACAAAAAGTATCGTGGAACATCACCTGAAGTCGGAGTTCCTACTTGTGAATTCGGAGAAAAAATAAAAAAATAGCACGACATCACTAGTAGCAGTTGAATATATTCACACAACAATGGCAGCTCCCGTGAAAGCACACATTGTAATGGTAAACCATAAACTAAAAGCTAACATTATATATTTGCATGTATTTAGATAAAAATAATGTAAATGCTCCGTATTGGTATAGCACCTTTCTAGTCTTTGCGACCACTCAAAGTGTTTTAACAGACATCTGCATTCACACACTGAGCCTAAGTGCTTCATTCACACGCATTCATTCACTGAACAGCCACCAGGGGCAATTCAGGGTTCGGTATTTTGAACAACAACAAGGGCGCTGCTGAGGGTGCAACTGTGTGCACCTGAGTTTGTCACGGTCAGCCAATTCCAACAGTGTGAAATGCAGCATAAGTCTTATAACTACAGCTCCCATGATGCTTTGAGGTCAGTGAGTGAATATTTTAATCTTAAGGACGCACACACCAGACTGTTCAGTCCAGACTCATGACCACACTCTGCGTTTATACTGAACGGTTTCAGAGTGGCGGTTCCGCCGACGTGAGATCTCACAGAATCTTGCGTGATCAAATGTGACTTCAGACAGAAACAAAGATGGAGGCAGACTGTCTTAGTCAGCTGGTTGACCTTGTGTGTGCTGTGTTTTGCACAGAAAAACAGAAAAAAGAGAATCAAACTGTGAACTCTGATGAGGCTGAGAAGAGGGACTCAGCAGGTTTAGACATTTTATAGCCCAGATATACGCCGGGGACGCTTCCCGCTCAGCTCGCTCTCATTGGCTGTTGTGGCTTTCTGATTGGAGGCTCCCCTAAAGCCTCATTCCCACTACGACCCCCTGACCCACTACACGATTTTCACCTCGATTCGCCGTTCGGAGACCTCGGCGACTGTCAGGCCGTGATCTGGGGTAAATCCATCCAGCCGTTATGTGTGAACTACTCAACGACGCGTCAAAATGGCTCCCCGACACATTTGTGACACATCGCCGACATCTGCCAGATATCTAGCACGCCAAATATCTGGAGGAGTAGGCCGACTGACATCCACATCCAGCCAATGAGAGCAGGCAGCTACTTCTTCTCTGCAAAACACTTTTTACTCCCCTGCAGCTCTCTGTAGCTCAGACGATCCCTGCTACCTGCGCGAGTTGATCCATCCTTTCACCCAGATTCTTTACAATAACAAACAACAGCTGTTTCTTATGTAGGCTCGCCTCATTTCCTCTTTCACATTTCACATGTTTTCATGTGACCAGCTGTCGGGTGACAGAGCCGCTGTCAGCTCAGGTAGTGTATGACCACCCGTCACCGATCAGTCACGTAATGTGAACGCCACAACGACTTCAAGACTCCCGTCACAAGACGGCGACTCGTGTAGTGTGAACAGCACGGCCACCGGCCAACGCTGAAAGTCGTGTAGTCTGCCGGAGCCTTAAGTCGGGGATCCAGTCTTCAGATTCTGTCTGTGAAGCCCTCACACTACAGGATCAATTTGGCTGATAATCTGTTCCGACCAGCCTTGGAACAGGAACGCCCTGCGATTGTCGGGAGGACAAAACAGAGCCAAAATCGTCCAACAACTGTGTTCAGACAACCATCAGGTACTGTGAGACTGAAGGACATTTAAACGTTTGTTCTGGATGGACATCAGAGACCTGGATATCCTCCGGATGTGGAAGTTATACTGAATCAATCAGCGTGTTTCATGTCTGTGAGTTCAGTGTCAAACACGCAAAACACAGAAATCAAAGTGCTTCACCTTCTCCACCAGCTCCTGGTTCCTCTGGTATAACGCCTGCTTCTCCTCCACCCACTTCACATCCTGAGAGAGAGACAGGTGGACAGACAGGCAGCTGTGTCAGCACTCTGTGTTACCCTCAGCTCAGAGCTCCAACAGACCTGCTCTACGTTCTACGTTCTACATCAAAGGTGTTCAGTCATGTTCCACAGAGAGCTACCGACTGCATGTTTCTATTTCAACAGATCACCTTTATGTCACAGATAAACCCCACCCCTCTACCAGATCAGCCACGGCTCCAGGCTATGATTGGTTCCACTCTTTATGGAACATGACTGCTTGCGCTATTTGACGTTCTACTGTTGGTTCTACCTCTGGCTCGCTCTCATTGGTTTCTGCCCCTCTGATCAGCATGAAGACACACCTCTTTTCTCCAGGAGTCTACCCTGGAACCAATCAGAACGCAGATAATATTCTCACCAGGTCTATGGACCAATCATATCGTTTGTTTACAGACTTTATCCTCCATTCAGAAAAAACTCTCCTCCTCTGTCAGCTGTTTTATTCTTTAATGTTCTGTTTCTAATCGTTTATGGAAACACTATGATCTTTATCAGAGAGTGTGTTACCAGTCCTTGTTGTTTCAGAGCCGACTCCAGATCAGCAACTCTGGTTTCATATCGACTGATTTCACTCAGCAACTGTTCTCGGGTCTGAAACACAGGGAACAGAACCATTGACCTGTTAGTGCCTCGCTTCATCACAGAGAACAGAACCCTGGTTCTATTGCTGCCTGGCTCAGATTGCTGGGTCACCTTGATCTCCTTCTCAGCGTCGTAGTGTCCTCCGCTCGTCTCCGTCAGCAGAGCGTACGCTCGCTGCAGTGCCTGATACTCCTGAGTCAGCTGACGGTAACGAAGCTCCGCCTCCTCACGCACACACACCTGAAACACACAAACCAGTCAGACCAGTAACAGAACCATTTATATTAGAAACAGAACCATTCAGACCAGGAACAGAACCATTCAGACCAGTAACAGAACCATTCATATCAGCAACAGAACCATTCATATCAGCAACAGAACCATTCAGACCAGGAACAGAACCATTTATATTAGAAACAGAACCATTCAGACCAGGAACAGAACCATTCATATCAGCAACAGAACCATTCATATCAGCAACAGAACCATTCAGACCAGGAACAGAACCATTCATATCAGCAACAGAACCATTCAGACCAGGAACAGAACCATTGGGACCAGTAACAGAACCATTCATATCAGTAACAGAACCATTCAGACCAGGAACAGAACCATTGGGACCAGTAACAGAACCATTCATATCAGTAACAGAACCATTTATATCAGTAACAGAACAATTCAGACCATTAACAGAACTGTTCAGACCAATGACAGAACCATTCAGACCAGGAACAAAACCATTCAGACCAGTAACAGAACCATTCTGACCAGGAACAGAACCATTCACACCAGGAACAGAACCATTCATATCAGTAACAGAACCATTTAGACCAGGAACAGAACCATTCAGACCAGGAACAGAACCACTGGGACCAGGAACAGAACCATTCATATCAGTAACAGAACCATTTAGACCAGGAACAGAACCATTCAGACCAGAAACAGAACCATTCATATCAGTAACAGAACCATTTAGACCAGGAACAGAACCATTCAGACCAGAAACAGAACCATTTAGACCAGGAACAGAACCATTCAGACCAGAAACAGAACCATTCATATCAGTAACAGAACCATTTAGACCAGGAACAGAACCATTGGGACCAGGAACAGAACCATTCATATCAGTAACAGAACCATTCAGACCAGGAACAGAACCATTCATATCAGTAACAGAACCATTAGACCAGGAACAGAACCACTGGGACCAGGAACAGAACCATTCAGACCAGAAACAGAACCATTCATATCAGTAACAGAACCATTTAGACCAGGAACAGAACCATTCCGCTTGTGGTGATGTTTGGTCCGGCTGGTCTGGTTGTCTGGACGGGATTGCCATGGCCAGTGATTGTCTCTAGGTCCGCTGCACTCGCCTGAACAAGGTCTCCAAAACCCTGTGTGTGTGTGTGTGTGTGTGTGTGTGTGTGTGTGTGTGTGTGTGTGTGTGTACCTCCTCTGGTTCCGTATCTGGAGTTCTGTCGGTGTGAAATGACAAAGACGATCCATCAGAGTCCACCGATGCTTCTTCATCATAACCATAAAACGTCTCCACGACCTGCACACACACACACACACACTGTGGTGTTTATGTAATTCAGACAGCAGCTGGTTCTTGTGAGTGAACAAGAGAACAGAGAACTCACTTACATCAGCAGCATAGTTCATAATGTACATAATGAGTACATAATCTGACTTACACAAAAACACACCAGCTTTGTAAAACTTTCAAATGTTAGTATACTGTTAATATAATACTTACACTGAACAAATTCTAAAGGCAACACTTTTGGAGTGGACTTTTATTGTGGCCAGCGTAAGGACTTTTATTGTGGCCAGCGTAAGGACTTTTATTGTGGCCAGCGTAAGGACTTTTATTGTGGCCAGCGTAAGGCACACCTGTGCAGTATCCACGCTGTCTGATCATCTTGATATGCCACACCTGTGAGGTGGATGGATTATCTCGGCAAAGGAGAAGTGCTCACTAACACAGATTGTTGACAGATTTGTGAAGAATATTTGAGAGAAATAGGCCTTTTGTGTACAAAGAGAAAGTCTTCGATCTTTGAGTTCAGCTCATGATGAATGGGGGCAAAAACAAAAGTGTTTCCTTTATAATTTTTTTCAGTGTATATAATGTTACCATATTCAATATAATTCTATATACTGTATAGTTTACCACTAGTATTGGCTTGATATTAATTCCAGTTCCAGCAGTTTAATTTTGTGGGTTGTTTTCATTCATTACATCCCAGAACATTGGTCTAATAATCACAATCATTCATGCAGAACAATTACGTTAGGTTGTAGTCTTTACTTGCACACTGTGCTCATAAATAATCTTTCCAGTTATTTTAGGGGCATATGTGCGTGAAATACTCTGAGGAGCCCTGCATCATCCAGCCTAGACCCCTCGTGCTGCTGTTCTTCTTCTTCTTGTTTTATTGGTGGCCGTTGTAAGGTGCGTTCGAGATGACTGCAGCTGACTTCTGCCGACTTGATAGTGAAATGTGAGCTGCAGGCGACTGTTGGAATAAAAATGGCGCCGTCACATTCTACCTGCATGAGCTAACTGTGAGTTGAAATTAATGACTGATCTTGTGTCATTTGCAAAGAAAAACACAGCGAGATCGGGAAAAAGCTTGGTTCCAAATTTGTGCAGCCAGAAAAAAGCAACTGCAGCCGCCTTTATCCTGCAAGGTTTTAATGTCATGTGACATGTTGTCATTTTGCAGCGCGGACACGATATTTAACCAGCATGCCTTATGTTAAGTCCAGCATGCATGACGTTAAGTCAGCGCTGCGCAGCGCTGCATGAAGTCAAACATTTCAAATACACTGTTTTTTGAAAAGTAAAAAATATGGGAGATTTATGGGGAGATATTTAAACGGGAGGACAGCAGGATAGAACATTAAAATACAGGAGAATCCCAGGAAAAAGGGAGGGTTGACAGGTATGATGTCTGCAGGTAGATTTAGATTTTTTATGTGCCAACATTAAGTTGGTCAACCCTAGCAGTAGTAGCAGTGTGGTGTGTAGTAGTGGTAGTACATGTGAAAAGACAAGGAAATGTGTTTAGAAACATGCGTTCAGTCTCACCCTGCAGGCTCTGAAGGTCCGTTTCCTCTTCACTGATTCCTGTCGTCTATATCTCAGTAACATGTCTCTCTCCTTAAGGACAGACAAACAGCAACAGGAGCAACATGACCGTTCATGTAGTGTTTGTGTCCAGTATTCTCTCTCTGTTAGCTCTGTGTTTTGTCTCCACCAGCTCCTGAGGGAAATATCTGGCTCTTCTAAATGCTGCTCTCTGACTAAGTCTGCTCATACATTATCACCTACATCAAACACAGTAACAGTTGTTGTAGTACTGACAATAGTAGAAGTAGTGCTACTCAATACTTACTATAACATTCTTTACATAACCCGCAGTCTCCAGAGCCTGAAAACAAAAACAAGTTTTTTTACTCAGAGGCAGCAGCAAAATTTGTACTTTGGACAGGCTGATGATATGTAGTATTAACAGTAGTAGTAGTAGTACCTTGGACATGTAATCAATTATGTGTTGGTGTTACTGTTGTTGTAGAATTAACGGTAGTAGTAGTAGTAGTAGTAGTAGTAGTATATTGTAAAGAGTATGGTGTAAACCTGCTCTATAAAAAACGTGCCCTGAGATTAACTCTGTTATGATTTACCACCAAATCAATAAATTGAACTGAAACTTGAACTGAATAGTATCAACAATAATATTTGTAGTAGTATTAACATTAGTAATAGAATCAGTAGTAGTAGCTCCTTGGACAGGTCGTCGATGTTGCGTTTGACAGTAGTAGTAGTAGTAGTAGTAGTACTACCTTGGACAGGTCGTCGATGATGTGTTGTTGCTCCAGAACTTGTAATCGTAGAAACTCCATCTCTCTCTCATCCTGGCTGTAACCATGGTAACTGGTGGAGTGGCTGCGGTCGAGGTCGTTTAAAGAACTCGGCCTCCGCTGTGGAAGTCAACACACACAGTGTTAATGTGGATACCAGACTGTGGTACCAGACTGTGGTACCAGACTGTGGACACACAGACTGTGGACACACACACTGTTACTGTGGTACCAGATTGTGGTACCAGACCGTGGACACACAGACTGTTACTGTGGTACCAGATTGTGGTACCAGATTGTGGACACACAGATTGTGGACCCACAGACTGTTACTGTGGTACCAGATTGTGGTACCAGACCGTGGACCCACAGACTGTTACTGTGGTACCAGACTGTGGTACCAGACTGTGGACACACAGATTGTGGACCCACAGACTGTTACTGTGGTACCAGACTGTGGTACCAGACCGTGGACACACAGACTGTTACTGTGGTACCAGACTATGGTACCAGATTGTGGACACACAGACTGTTACTGTGGTACCAGACTGTGGTACCAGACCGTGGACACACAGACTGTTACTGTGGTACCAGACTGTGGTACCAGACTGTGGACACACAGATTGTGGACCCACAGACTGTTACTGTGGTACCAGACTGTGGTACCAGACCGTGGACACACAGACTGTTACTGTGGTACCAGACTATGGTACCAGATTGTGGACACACAGACTGTTACTGTGGTACCAGATTGTGGTACCAGACTGTGGACACACAGACTGTTACTGTGGTACCAGACTATGGGTACCAGACTGTGGTACCAGACCGTGGACACACAGACTGTTACTGTGGTACCAGACTGTTAACACACTGTTTGTCAGTGACCGTCTGAAACCCCCTGCTGTCCATCTATCCATCCTCAATCATTTATCTGGGGTTGGGTCGTAGGTGCAGTGGCTCCAGCAAACCCCCTTTTCCCAAGCCACATTAACCAGCTCCTCCTGGGGGATCTCGAGGCATTCCCAGGCCAGTGTGGAGATATAATCTCTCAACCTTGTCCTGGGTCTTCCCTGAGGCCTCCTCCCAGCCTGGAATACCTTCCTAGGGAGGCACCCAGGGGCCATCCTTACCAGATGCCCAAACCACCTCAACTGGCTCCTTTTGACGCAAAGGAGCAGCGGCTCTACTCCCAGTTCCTCACGGATGACCTGGCTTCTCACCCTATCTCTAAGGGAGCGCTTCTCTGAACTTATCCCACAGCCTCTGCTTTGCCTCTTTCACAACAGAGTACTGTGAGGCAATGGGTACCTTGCAACCGTGTCCGGAGTCCTCCGGGATAACGTATCCTGAAAGGCCTCCTTCTTCAGTGAGATGTCTTCGCTGACCACCAGTGTCCACCACGGCGTTCAAGGATTACTGCCCCTTGAGGCACCTAAGACCACAAGAACACAGCTCCCCGCTGCAGTTTCAGCGATGGAAGCTTTGAACGTTGCCCACTCAGGTTCAATGCCCCCAACCTCCACAAGGATGCCATAAAAGATTTAAATCCCTCGGACAGGGGCCTCTTCAACATTCTCAGTTCACCCATGCAACTCATTTTGGCTTACCAGGTCTGTCCAGAGTTTTCTGCCAACCCCTGACCTAACTCACCACCAGATGGTGATCAGTTGACCACTCCAGCCTCTCTTCACCCGAGTGTCCAATACATACAGCCTCAGATCAGATAATACAAATCATCGATCATCGACCTTCTGCATTCCTCCCAATCACACCTCTGCAGGTGTATTCATCATTGCCCATGTGTGCGTTGGAGTCTCCTATCAGAACTATGGAGTCCCCTGTCAGAGCCCCATACAGGACTCCATTCATGGTCTCTAAGAAGGCCAAATACTCTGTTGTTTGGTGCATATGCATATGCAAATATGCAAAATAGGGCCCAGGTTTCAAAATACCGAAATGATCCTTGAACTGGTCCCAGTCTGGAAATTTAGATTTGACTGGGACGGAAACTACACCCAGTGTTTGTCAATGTGTTGTTGGGGAACAAGAATACAGTGTGAGGGGTTACCATAGTTACCATCTCCATGTTCTCCTGTGTGACGAAGCGAAGCTTGTTGTCGAGGCGACGCACCGTGAGAGCCAGCTCCTCATTTTTCCTGCTCAGACGTTTGTTTTTGTCCAAAAGAGGAAGGAATTGACTCTCGGTCTCTCTCAGACGCTTCAGCTGCAGGAGGTGAAGAAAATACAGAACATCAAGTGTTTATCTGTGTGAGAACCAGTTTTAGACTTTGGAAGTGAGAACATTTCTGCACTGCGAGGACATTTGTGCTGGTCTTCACTTTGGTTCTGACTTTAAGATTCAGGTAAGAAACAGGTTTGGGTTAGAGGCTGGGGAAAAAATTTGGTCAAGAAAAACAAATGTGTGTTACCAGTTCGTTGCGTTCTTCAGACAGAAGAGCATTTCGATCCTCCAGCTTTCTGACAACGGCGCTGAGCTCAGCGATTTTTAGCTGAAACCTCCGAGTGTCCCGGTCCTCTTGAGACTGCACAAACACACACACAGACTCCAGTGTGAGAAGTAGATGAACTACATCAAATTATATATGTTATAGTGTAGCGTGCTCCTGGTCCATACATAATTTTTATCTGAATTTGCACAGATTTGATAAATTTTTGTCCTTAAAAGTGATTATTGTAATTAAATGAAGAATCTCGTTTAATCTGGCAAGATATCTTATAATTTATAGGAAGGCCCTCCGTAATGCCAGAGCAGCGTACTACTCGTCATTAATAGAGGAAAATAGGAACAACCCCAGGTTTCTTTTCAGCACTGTAGCCAGGCTGACAGAGAGTCACAGCTCTATTGAGCCAAGTATTCCCATAGCTCTCAGTAGTTACGACTTCATGAGCTTCTTTAATGATAAAATTCTAACTATTAGAGACAAAATTCACCAAGACCTGCCCTCAACTGGCACCAACTTATCTCTAAACTCAGGAACCTTAGAAACAGCTGTAGAACCAGATATATGTTTAGACTGCTTTGCTTCCCTCAATCTTTACCAACTAATTTCAATAATTTCTTCATCTAAACCATCAACCTGCCTCTTAGACCCCATCCCGACTAGGCTGCTTAAAGATGTTCTACCCTTAGTCAGCACCTCTATACTAGATATGATCAATCTATCTTTATCAACAGGCTATGTACCACAGTACTTTAAAGTAGCTGTAATTAAACCTCTTCTGAAAAAGCCCAAACTTGATCCGGATGTTTTAGCCAACTATAGACCTATATCTAACCTTCCATTTCTCTCTAAGGTTCTGGAGAAAGCAGTTGCTAAACAGCTGTGTGACTTTCTACAGAGCAATAGTTTATTTGAGGATTTTCAGTCAGGATTCAGAGCTCATCATAGCACAGAGACAGCACAGGTGAAAATTACTAACGACCTCCTTATTGCATCAGACAAAGGACTTGTCTCTGTACTGGTTTTATTAGATCTTAGTGCTGCATTTGATACCATTGACCATCAGATCCTATTGCAGAGACTGGAACATTTCATTGGCATTAAAGAGGTCATATTATGCTTATTTTCCGGTTCAAAATCTTATTTAGGGGTTGTATCAGAACTGGTTTACATGGTTTAATTTTCAAAAAACACCATATTTTTGTCATACTGCACATTGCTTCAGCTCCTCTTTCCACCCTGTGTTGAACGCTCCGTTTTAACTATGGAGTGATACATCTTGTCTCTAGATGATCTTTGTTGGGAGTTGCACATGCGCTGTTCCTAGTTAAGGACTACTAGCCAATCAGAAGCAAAGAAGGGCGGGTCAGTGAGAAGCCGGTAAACAGCTTCGGTTCAGCTGTACATGTTGCCGACCAGCTTGGCAACATGGACTGGAGCAAGAGTTTCAGAGTGGTGAGTTATTAATCTGTAACAAAAGTATCTTTCATCCATAAACCTTTTAACTGAGCTCTGTCTCTACATCACAGTAACAACTTTATGTTCACTGACTGCCTGGAGGGGTAGCTAGTGTTTGGAAGGGAGAGGAGGTGTGTGCTGCAGCTTACTGTTTTTCCACCGGTGTTTTTGAAAGTGTGTCGGACTAGCCGCTTGAAAGGGAAGCGGTTGGACTACAAACGAGCAAACAAACGAGTTTTCTGTGGGAGATGGGAATCCCCTTTGCGGTGGACTTTGGGCTTTTTCACTGTGCAAACCTATTACATGCACAAAAAAGATACATAACTCAATAAAGGAGATAGAAAAAGCCAAAAAACATAATATCACTACTTTAAAGGAACCGCTCTAAGATGATTTAATTCCTAAATATGAGATGGATCTCAGTTTGTACATGTTAATGATCCTCCATGCAAGCCAAGGATCTGTGCTGGGACCAATCCTATTCACACCTGTACATGCTTCCTTTAGGCAATATTAGCAGGCTCCATAAACTTTCATATTATGCAGATGATACACAAATATATGTTTACGTCAAGCTAGATGAAACTAATCAGTTAACCAACTGAGCGTGCCTTCACCAACGTAATATTGCAAAAATCAGGAACATCCTTTCACAAAATGAAAAAGTAGTCCACATATTTGTTACTTCTAGGCTGGATTACTGCAGTTCCTTATTATCAGGCTGCTCAAATAAGTCCATTAAGACTCTTCAGCTGGTCCTGAATTCTGTAGCACATGTTCTGACAGGAACCAGAAATAGGTTCCTAGAGTCTCCAAAAGTAGAATGGGAGCCAGAGCCTTCAGCTATCAAGCTGTCAAGTACTGTGACATACTGAAGCAGAGCATGAGCCCCTCCCTTCAGAGTCTGGGCCGCAGGGCAGCATTCCAATATGATAATGACCCCAAACACACCTCCAAGACGACCGCTGACTTGCTAAAGAAGCTGAGGGTAAAGGTGATGGACTGGCCCAGCATGTCTCCAGACCTAAACCCTACTGAGCCTCTGTGGGGCGTCCTCAAACGGGAGGTGGAGGAGCGCAAGGTCTCTAACATCCACCAGCTCTGTGATGTTGTCATGGAGGAGTGGAAGAGGACTCCAGTGGCAACCTGTGAAGCTCTGCTGAACTCCATGCCCAAGAGGGTTAAGGCAGCGCTGGAGAATAATGGTGGCCCCACAATATATTGACACTTTGGGCCCAATGTGGACATTTTCACTTAGGGTGTCCTCACTTTTATTGCCAGCGGTTTAGATATTAATGGCTGTGTGATGTGTTATTTTGAGGGGAGAGCAGATTTACACTGTTATCCAAGCTGTACACTCACTACTTTACACTGTTATCCAAGCTGTACACTCACTACTTTACACTGTTATACAAGCTGTACACTCACTACTTTACATTGGCGCAAAGTGTCATTTCTTCAGTGTTGTCATATGAAAAGATAGAATCAGATATTTACAAATGTGAGGGGTGGACTCACTTTTGTGAGATACTGTATTTTACACATGGACATGGCACAGTGAGGATCACACAGCTTCTAATGTTGAGAGACAAGCCCAGGGCCATGCAGGTGAACACCCCACTTGTGTCCTGAATAACAGATTACCTGACCGACCACCGTTTGTAAGACTGTGGAACTGCGTGTCAGGAACTGTAATTAGCAGCATGGGGCCCCCAGGGGACCGTCATCTCCCCCTTCCTGTTTATTCTGTACACCTCAGACTTCAGCTAGAAGTTGGAGTCATGCCACCTGCATTGTTTTTTTGATGACTCTGCCATTGAGGGCTGTGTCAGTGGACAGGAGGATGACTTTGTTGGGTGGTGCAGATTGCCAGTGCGTCTGTGTGTCAAGAGATGCTAACAAGCTCAACAAGCTAGTTAGGAAGGCTGGCTCTGTGATTGGTGAGTTGAGCTGGACTCTCTGGAGGCAGTGACAGAGAACAGGATGCTGTCCAAGTTGGTTAGCATCCTGAACAAAGTCACCCCCCTCCACAACATGCTGATTGACAAGAGGAGTGTCTTCAGCCAAAGACTTAAACCCCCAAAGTGTTCCAAAGTGTTCGAGTTTAGTAACTCATTTGATAACTAAAAGACGGGCAGTAACACGCGTGAGCTCACATATCTAAAGTTCCAGGGAAAGCTCCAGCAGTGGTGGAGGATACCACTGCAGTTTTTCATTGGTGCACTTCACAGGATCTATTAAAGGCCCAATCTCAATGTCCCCCCTAAACCCTGAGCCCTGATTCCTCACAAACTTAACCGACATCACCTGGTAATTGACTTCTTCACGGCCAAAGCACTGAAGGGCCCTACAGAGAGGATGAGAGGTAAAAAATAATCATCTATATTTGTCATTAATCAATGCACTATTGGTCTAAACAGCATCATTAAGCAAAAACTAAAATAAATAGTTTAATAAACGAGGTGTGAAATAATCTTAAATCTATGTAAACTTTTTCAAGGTTGGTTCTCCTTCCACGCATGTTTGTTTACCATTCTTCTTCTTCTTCTCTCATAAGGCGGTGATCTTTCTCTCACTCCCGGATTTCCATTATTTACTAGTATTTTTATTAAACCTTTATTTAACCAGGCAGGGCACTTCTTATTTATGTCACTATGAACTGTGGATAATTCCCTCAGGCAAAGGGTGCAAAAAAGGCTCAGAATGTCAACAATGTGGACAATTTGACAGTGGGACAGCCCTAAACCCTCACGGACTCACCGGGAACGCACCTCAAAGTCTGTGAGTGTGGACATGGAGATTGGGCCAAACACCTGGTCACATGACCTTTTCTGATTTTATAGGTGTTGAGGATGAGTGAGTAGTGGATTGTGGGATACTGAGGACTAGAAGATCCACCTCTGTTTGGATGGTTCAGTCCTTGTCAAGCAGTGGTCATGTGTTTGATGATGTTGAGGAGACTGAAGTTGGATGTCATGGTAAACTCAGAGGTCAGAGTTCATCATGACCAGTTAACATGCAGTTGCAGTTAAACTGTGACAGCAAGTGAACTGAATTTATTTCATGCAACTTGAGCAGGAAGAGGCGGGGCTTACAATGTGAGGAGGAGTGTTAGGGGTTGGGCTAGGGGCTTGGCCAGGATGGTTTAGCCCCACCCTCTGTGCGTCTCTCAGGGCTGCGATTTGCTGCTCGGCAGCCTGAGTCTGCAGCTGGAGGCGGTGGGCGTGTCCAGCCTGCAGCCCCAGGGCTTTATCCAATACACTGACAGCTCTGTCCTTCAGCTTTATCTCATCCATCTGCACACAGACAGGTAGACAGACAGGTTAGAGACAGACAGGTAGACAGACTGGTGTAGGGACAGACATGTTAATCAGGACAGGGTTAGTCAGGCAGACAGGCAGGTGGAAACACAGATTAGTCAGAAAGGTGTTACGCAGACAGACAGGTAAGGGAAGGTGAATATAAAATCAAACCAGGGAACATGAACCTGTAGCTCAGGTGAATAATTCTCCTTCTGTCTTTTCTTCATCACGTCTCATGATCTTGTTCTTAATCTATATATATTTACTGAAATATATTTCAGTGTTTAATATTCAGAGTCAGTTGGTCTGCTGTGAATCTCCAGGTGAGCCACCGTCTACCTGAGTGACCACCACCATCAGATCAGTATACAGCCTTCTCTAGACCTGTTACAGCTGGGATCACAGGGCCAAGATTGGGACCCTGGTTCCCTGACACAGGTTTAAATCATTCCTTACTAACTGCTAAGATAGCAGAACAATTAGTGAAAGATCAGAACGACCAGAGGCAGGACACCATAATGAGGTACTGGAAAGAGGTCTTTATGGGTCCAAAGTCTTGGATCTGATCCAAAATGGACCAGAGGAAAACCTACTCAAACCTGATGCATGAATTCATTTTCAAAAACAGAGAGACCCAACGGGTACCTGAGCACAGCCAGACTAACCCCCACAGAACAATGGATAATCAGACTCAATCCAAAACGCTATGGACGCGAACAGAGAGAGAACGCCGACACCAGGAGCACCAAGAGCACCAGGAGCACCAGGAGCACCAGGAGCACCAAGAGCACCAGGAGCACCAAGAGCACCAGCACCAAAGCACCAGAGCACCAGGAGCACCAAGAGCACCAAGAGCACCAGGAGCACCAGGAGCACCAGGAGCACCAGGAGCACCAAGAGCACCAGGAGCACCAGGAGCACCAAGAGCACCAGAAGCACCAGGAGCACCAGGAGCACCAGGAGCACCAAGAGCACCAAGAGCACCAAGAGCACCAGGAGCACCAGGAGCACGCAGCGGTATCATAAAAATGTCCTCAGAACAAATGTAAAGTCACAGAAACTAATTCAAAAAATCATTTTCTTATACTCCAGAGACAAATTAACTGACATTAGCAAAAATCATCTCCATTTCTGTCTTCAGAGTTCCTTTTCTTTCTCCTGCTGGGATTATGATGTAATCAGATATAATCAGAGCTCAGACGGCTCGGGTCCACTCAGATCCACTTGGGTACTAGACATATTTACACATAGTAAAACGAGACCCTGCCACCGACTAGACTAACTAATAATACCTTGGGACCTGATTGACTTGGGTCCAAGGTTGGATGACCGGCAAAGACCTCTCCTACTGGACCGAGCTGTGTATCATATGGTAGTTCGTTAAGAGACAAAATGTATGGTTGGTTTTAATTTCAGGTAATTAATCAGTAGTTTCTTTCTCCTCCAAGTTACCTGATGTCGTCTCTGTGTTCTGAGTACATTTGACTCAGTCTAGATGCAGCTGGTGTTGTTTATGTCTTGGGTTTGACTTTTGTTGCCGCAGGCCAGTGTACTTTTTTGATGTATTATTAAAAATGTTGGACTGGATCTTCTCTGTCCTGTTGTGTGCATCCATCCTTTGTGTTGCCTGTATCCAGTTTGGCAAGCTGTGACAGTTTAACACTTAAACAGGCTGCTGGTCTTCAGGAGTACTTGTTAAAAACAAAGTAATCTGTCTGCCTCACGTCTTTACTTCAGTCTGAATGAAAAGCTTGTCTTTTAAAGTTACTGCTGAAACACAAATTACTGGTAGTATTTAATAAAAACAGCAGCTGTTTCCTACTTTCCCCAACAAATACACATAAAGTGAAGTGTGAGACAGTTCAGTCTGTAAATACAGAGTATGTTTTGTTTGTTGGGCTGTTTGTGTTGTACCAGTCTGTGTTGCACCCTGAGTCTTTCCTTTGTTTTGTACCACACTGTGTAGCTCAGTCAGTCTTTGTTGTCTCATGTGTTCATGTTTATAATGTATTCATTCATCACAGTTCATCACTGGAAGAAACTCCACGTTTAATGTTTGGATCACCGCATTCTTCCTTCTTTAACTTCTCTAATCATAAAGCTAAACCAAAGTTCAATTTTAGAGAATTAGGTACGTGAGAACAGTGAGAAAATTAAAACAAGCCTCTCCCAAAGTACATTCCAGTCTAATGTTTCATATCTGTTTAGTTTGTGTGATTCATTCTCCACTGTCCAGTGATGTTTTACTACAGGTTAATCATTTTATTAGTAGATTGTACCAAGAAGGATGATCATGCTACTACCACAGGGTCACCCATGAGTCGGTCTGCATGTCCACTGAACTTTGGTCCAGAGCCACTGGACGGCAAATGTGTTCACAGTTATTATGGGTTTTTTATGGCTTTTATTCTTCTGGAAAAAACACACATGTATTTATTTTTTGTACCAATAATAATTTTAATTTAAGGGCTGCAAACAATTAGTTTTAACATATTTTATCCTACCATTTCTAAATACAACAGTAATTTTACCAGGTAATCCGGTCATGGCCCTGAAATTAGCTTTGTTTATTTATTGCAGCTAACAATTATTTAATGTGCAATTAAAGACATAAAAAAGTTGGTCTTAAGAGCATTTCTGGTTTGATGAATAATTCTGACAGGCAGCTGAGATACTGTATTCCAAGTTAATCAGCACTGGAGAGTTGTGCAAACCATCATCTCCACTGTTACTGGAGAGTTTGTTTGTTTGTGAGCTGATTGGATCTTAACTCAACTGCCATCTAAATATACTTTTCAAAATATGCTTTCATTGTTGTATTGTGAGCAGGTCGTTTTGCGAATTACCCTTCTACCCCAGACAGGATTAGAATTAAATCTTCTGTATAATTCTCAGTCCTTTAGTCTCTGTAATACACATGGGAAATCAGCAGAACAAAGACAAAAGAGAAAGGTAAAGGCCTCCCCAGGTGGGCAACAAAGAGTTAATAAACCTTCATAAATAAACTTAGAAATCAAAATATGCTTCAGAACATGCCTGAGAGTCGTCATGCTTCTAAGTTTTCCTCAGCATCACAGTAATCCAGTGACAGCTGTCTGTACACCCATGGGTGCACTGCTAACAGCTAATAAAGCTGCTTTCAACAGGGACAGTTTGACTAAATGTAAACACATACAGGCTGTGGCTAACATCACAACAGCATAAAGATGAATGCTCTGGACAGGATTAATATTTCAGGAGGACCAGCCAGTTCACAGATAACAGCTGGTCATTAAGGCTGTAATTATTACTGGGGTGGGGGTGAAACATTACCCACAGACACGCTCCTGATTCTGGGATTAAAATCAGTGGCCAGAGCAGGTAATGTTAAATTCACCCCACCTACCCTGCAGACATAAATCCAGTCTGACAGAAAACCTAATGAACCTAAAAGTCAGGACTCACAAAAATATCATTTTTAGGAGTTTAGGAGTTAAGGCTCCTCTTTAGGAGGTTTTGTAAATACAGTCTGAGGTTTATAAGGCATTCTGATTATATTTGGGGAAACTCATGAAGCAGCTACAGACTGAACGGTCATGTGTGGTAAGAGTGGTGTGTGTGACGGTGACTCGTACCAGCCGCCGGATCTCCCTCTCACAGTCTCTCTTGGTCCTGTTCAGCTCCTCCTGGTGTTGGTGATGAGCTGATCGCAGTTCGGCAGCTCGGGCCTGGCAGGCCTGCTGAGCAGATGTCAGAGCCTCCTCAGCGTTCCTCTTTGCTCCTCGCAGCTCATGAACCTCCTGCTGGAAGCGACAACGCTCCGCCTCCCAACTCCTCCTCGCCTCCTCCACCTCCGCCAGCAGAGCGCTCCTCACCTGAAGAACAAGAGGACAGAGAGTCTTAAACATTCCTTCACACCTTTGAGAATCAGCACATTAATGTGGTGGGATCTGTGTTGTTGGGGGCAAGAGCTCCTGGTAACATCACCCAAGGCAAATCGGTCCCAAGAAAGGGGTCAGACCAACATTTCAGAACCCTTACAGAGCAGCAACTTCAGAAGGATAAGATCAATCAGGACCCCTCTGATACCAGGCCAAGTAGGGGGAGCTTGCCAGTGGGTGCCTGGTGGCCCATCACTTGCATTGTTGGACATGAGGTCTGTTGCCAATCAAGCAGCTGGTAAAACTGGGGACCACCCAGACTACAATGATCTAGGAATGTTGAACATCACCTCTCTGGTGTGGAAAGAGCTGGTGCAGGAACAACTAGATATAGTTGAGCCTCACCTCTAAACAAAGCCCCCCCAGTTGGGGGCTGGACTCTATCCTTTTCCAGAATAGCCCAAGGTAAAAGGCTATGGTCATGGGAGGGTGCTGCCTTGAGACTGCATAGTCCTGCTGGGGGTCTTCTGTGCTCACATGGGTAGCCTGAGTGGTGCCTTGTTATTAGACTTACTTGTGAGTCATTCACTTTCCATAACAAACACCATTATTGAACATAAGGCGATTCATAAGGGCTGCTGGAACCAGAACACCTGACTTGTTTCATTTTTAAACATCAGATCTGCAGTCCTATGTTGTATGCAGGGATAGTGGAGGAGTCATGGGAGTTTTCATCCAGTCCACATGTGTTAAGCGGTTTATGACCATGTCCGTCTTGTGTACTGTGAGCGTTACCATGAGTCATTCAGTCCTTGTATAAATGGAGTGAAAGCTGTGTGTGTTTCTCAGCAGGAAGTCCAACATGTCCTCAGTGGGGTTGTTTGTGTCGCAGAATCGGAAGCTGCAGTCGAGGTGTGGAGAGTGTCTGGATGGTGACCTCAGGATTGTGTCTCTGCTCTTTGCAGATGACATGGTCCTGTTGGTCTCCTTCAGTGAGCACTGGGACAGGTTACAACTGAGTGTGAGACAGCGCCTCCCAGTCTGAGGTACATGCTACTCCAGACTGATGTGAATCTCAACCGAAGTGAAGCAGTAGTAACTCAGGGTATTGTTCACCAGTGAGGGCAACGGGTGGATTGGTGTATCATCAGCAGTGATGTGGACTGGAGTCTGTTGTGGTTCAGAGGGAGGTGATCTTGACTGAAGGTGACGCTCTGGCTTCAGCACAGGATCTGTTCCTGACCTCAACTGTTGTCCTGATCTCTGGAGAATGACTGAAAGATTGAGATGGTGGATTCAAGCAGCTGAAATTAGTTTCTTTGTCAGGGTGTCTGGCCCTGGTCTTAGAGACAGGATGAGGAGCTCAGAGGAGAACCACTGCTCCTTCATGTTGAAAGGAGTCAGCTGAGGTGGTTCAGCATCTGATCAGGATCCTCCTGCATGCTTCCCTGTGGAAGAGGAGACCCCGGGGCAGACTAAGATTAGGGATTAGGGAATACTTCTACTAACAGTAGTAGTAGTAGTCGTCATCTGATTTATTAGAAGTAAGAAGAGAAGGGAAATTTGGACAAATGGAGGACCACACGTATTATTTAGAACAAGAGCTGACAGAGCATGTCGGACACCATAGCTTCTCCTGCACGCCTGTAAATGGAGGGGTGAGCGGTGACTGAGCTGTTGGTTGCAATTCTCGAGCCACACCACTAGATGCCACTAAAATCTATACACTGAACCTTTAACTAAAAACAATCAATGATGACTTTTTGTTTCACATGGGAAAACGAACAGCAGTTTCGTGGGTGAACGTTTGGTTTCTGTCCCACCCGTCCACCCCAACCAACTTCTTACTGTTATTTATATCACACCTGCTTTTAGTGTTGACACCACAGGGCTTCCCCCGGTGCACTGAACCATGACACTAAGGGGATCCCCAGTGCGTTACAAACTGACACCAAAGGGTCTGACCATGCGTCCATATGTGATTGGTTGGAATGGGGCGTGGCAGAGGCAGGTAGACAGACAGGTGTGAATCGGGTGGATCACCTTGTCTGTGGATCCGTCCCTCAGCGTTAGCACCAGTCCATTCAGACGCTGAATCTCTCCGTCTTTGATCTTGATAACTCTCATCAGCTCCATCTCGTGTTGCCTTAACAACGTCTCCCTGGTAACAGACAGCTCTTTCTGCTTCTCCTCGTGGAGTTTGGTCTTCAGCTCCGTCATGGCGACCGTCGTCCGGTGATGCTCCGCCTTCAGTTCCTGACTCTTCTCTCTCTCCAGACGGCTGACCTGAGGACACACAGTAATATGAGTACTACAACATCAACAGTAGTTTTATGTTAGTAGTGTTGGTACTACAGGAGTAGAAGTGTTAATGGTAATCCCAGCAGTACTCTGGGTTTTGTAGTCCTTACCTTGTTCTTTTCCTGTTGAAGTTCTATCTGGATGTCCGTCAGTTTGGCTCTCAGTTCCTCATTGCTGCTTGAAGAGTTGCCATGGCGTCAGGTCGCTCCCCCTTTCCCCGCCCCCCTGCACCTCTCTTTGACATCACCACCACCTACAGGCTCCACCTCCACAATGACCTGTCCGTCAATCTGAAGTTTCACCACATCTGCACCTGTCGACACACAGATACACAACCATGATGTCATCACCTACTAAATCAACCAATCACAGTGCTTTCTGATCTGAGACCAGGTCAGGGATTGGTTAGGTTAAAACTTATTCTCACTTCTATTTGAGGGATCATCTCCAATAACTCATTTTCCTCCATTCCCAGTCATCTGACCTTTAAAACATGATGATTCTCAGGAAAATTCAACATGGAGAGCACCTGTAAAACTGACCCAATGCATAGATGCAGCCCAAGGTGCTCAACAAAACAAGGTCAGATTAAAAGCTGAAAAATGAACAATAATGATGAGTAAAATATAAACAGCAACGGCAATAGAAAAACAAACAGAAGCAGTTTGAGAAAACGTATAATGAAAAATTATACCAGCAATCCAACCCAAATTAAAAGCCAAGTTAAAAAGATAGGAGGATTGTTCTTTTAAGGTTGAAGGGGGGTTCCACAGTTCAGGGTCATGAACGCAGAAAGCAGCCTCACCACATGTCTTGTGGGAGATCTGAGAGTTCTTGTTGTTGATATGAGAGTGCTAGTTTATGTAAGGCTTTGTAGATAAGTAAATGACTCTAAAAGCAACTGACTGACTTTTTAGGGAGACCTGTCTAAGCTGATGAAACGTGTATCAGCATTTCAGTGTTGCCTTGTTAAAAATGGCTAATAAAATTAAGAACAGAGTCTAAAACAGCTCCCAGGTCTGTAACATGTTGTCATCTGCTTAGACAGGCTAGAAAACACTGACTCTAGTCTCTGCCTTCTTCTTCTGGACTGCCGAATTTCTATTTTCTGCACTGGAGCTTTCTGGTCGCAACAGAGATATATGAATAGGGGAAAAATGAGCAGGACCAAGAAAGCTTCCTGGAGAAACACAAAGTCAAAGTCGCCTAAAGTAACAAAAAAACCATTCAGACAGGTATGAGCGAAACCAGTGAGCCACCCCTTTCTCAAGTCCATTGATTAAAATGTCCCAATCAGTGGACTCGCATGCAGCATCAAATGTAACAGACAGACAGATTTAATTTCAGTTTGAAATCCTCATGTCACCTTTTCATAAAGCGGGTTCAGTGCTGCGTTTAGCTCTGTGGCTGGACTGGAATTTATCTAGTTTATCATTGGTGGTGGTGATTATCTCAGTGGATAAGACACAGGCCTTTAGTGTGAGAGACCCGGGTTCAAATCCACTGTGAGACTCCAATGTGTCCCTGAGCAAGACACTTAACCCCTCGTTGCTCCAGACATGTATATACATGTACACATATGTATTGTAAGTCGCTTTGGATAAAAGCGTCAGCTAAATGAATAAATGTAAATCATTGGAAAGCAGCATCTATATCAGTAGAAGTACTAGTAGTTCCCGTACTAGTAGCATCAGCAGCAGTAGAAGTAGTATTAGTAGTACCCATACTAGTAGTGGCACCAGTACTAGTTGCCGTTGCTCTGCAGCAGTACATGAAAACGCTTCCTGAATCACCTGAAAATGATCACCTGTGTTTGACAGGTGATCATCTGAGGTGAACACGGCAATACATGACTGTTTCCACGGCAACACCATTACCACTGATCACACACACACACACTGACAGTTCAGGCCTAACTGAACATACACACATACGAAAAGATGCAGATTACTCACCGTCCAATAGGAAGCCCTGGACACCGCATTGCTGTGTGTGTGTGTGTGTGTGTGTGTGTGTGTCAGTATGTTAGCCTCCTATCCTAAGCATGCTAACCAGCTAGCTTCACTGCAGCTTACTGTATGTCAGTGTGTGTGTGCTACCAGCATCAGCCTCCCTCCACTTGTCTGTCTGTGTCTGTCTGTCTGTCTGTCTGTCTGTCTGTCTCTATTAGCACTTAGCAGTTAGCTCCTGGCAGTGTGTGTTTGTGTGTCGGTGCTGTTAGCATCTCTGCAGCCTCTGCTGGCGTCATCCTCCTCCTCCTCCTCCTCCTCTCAGCATCCTTCTGTGTGACACAGAGCTGAACTATCAGAGCTATGTCTCCCTCTGCTGGAAGCTCACCATCATTACGTCTCCAGGGTTGGTGGTTCAGTCCCTTCCCCCTCCTGTTGATGTGTCCTTTGGCAAGATCCAGATCTGTGTGCATCCGCGGGGTATGAAGCACATTTAATCAGCAGATTAGCAGCACCTCAAAGGTCACGTAACGCCATCATAGAACTGTTCTGTAATGTGTGGGCCGGCTGTGGCTCAGGGGGCTCTCCAGGCTGCAGGTCCTTGGGTAAGATACTGATCCTGAGCACTTAGGCTCAGTGTATGAATGAACGTAGTGTAAAAGCACGATACAAAGATACAGATACAGACAGGGGAATTTAAATTACAGAAAGATGCCTCAGGTTCT
The DNA here is from genome assembly GCF_014851395.1 of Micropterus salmoides. Lineage (NCBI taxonomy): Eukaryota > Metazoa > Chordata > Actinopteri > Centrarchiformes > Centrarchidae > Micropterus > Micropterus salmoides. Next base: position 450 of record NW_024043288.1, on the reverse strand, counting down.
TTAAACTGAAGATCAGGCACTGGTGAGAACTTTCACATTCTGTAGTACTTCCAGCCACAAGAGGGCATCACTCAGTAACAAACCTCACAAGGTTACTGCAACTGTTTGACTCTGATAAATGTCTTCTTTTTGATGCTTCAATGTTCAGGGTGGTTCCCTAGAATGAAGATTCACTTAGAAACTATGAGATTTGTAGTGATTACCGCTTGTGAAAGTGACATCAAATGAATTACACATTCACAATGACGTTTGCCAATTTAAAGGTTTGTCCCTCCAGAAAGTGGCAGTTGTTGTTAAACAGTGAAGCAACATTTGGTTTTGTAAAACGCTCAGAGGACAACATGTACAACCTGGTATTCTATCTGACTGAAGTATTTAAAGCTGGCCATTTGTTTTACCTTCATTAAAAACAGCTTTATAATGGTGGGGGTAGTTTTAGGCCAACCTGTG